>NW_027437184.1:524325-764325 GCF_033239565.1 Halichoeres trimaculatus | reverse complement strand
GGCTAACTGCTAACACGGTGTGACAGGGTCACCGTGATGAAAAAAAAAAATGAGTGGAAATGATAGAAAAATAAATGAACTGAGTAAAGGAAAAAAAAGGTAGGCTTAGTTCATTGTAGGAGGCCTGATGTAAGTCCCTGTACAAATAGTAGTTGAGGAGGGCAATAAAAATAATGTTAGAAGCCAAGTTGATAAAAGGGAGGATGTGGCGTGGGGGAAGAGGTGTGTGTGTGGAGGACCGGGAGGTGTCGAGAGAAACAGGGGCCGGAGGAACGCGCAGAGAAACTGTGGACTAACGGGGGTTAAAGAAAAGAAAAGGAAAAAAAAACAGGAAATGATCAATACCAGAAAACTGGTGATTACAGTCAACGGACGTTAAGCTGCGGTGCCGGCTGTGGGGCTGTTTCCTCGGGTTGCGGACGTCCCCGCCGGGAAAGGACAAAGGAGCGCGTGGCCGTGGAATATCCCTCCCGGACCTGGGTGAGGTCGCTGCTGTGGTTTCTTTTTCAAATTTTTTCCTGGTATACCAGAGTTTTAATTTTGATCGATCTTTTTTTTTTCTTTTTGCTGGACTATTTTTCCTTTTTGCGGTGACGTTGTGTTTCAAGAGCCCAAACCTTCGGGGCAGGAGGCGAAGGAGGATCTTTTTTTTTTGTTAAGAACAAGAAAAAAAAACTATTGTACATTGGACTTATGGTGGTGAACGTTTGTTTTTCGTTAGAGGGTTCTTGGGGGATATTTTCTGTTTCTTGAAGTCTTGGTTTTGAGGGTTATTTTGTGCTTCTTTTTAGTTTTTTTTTATGACGGAGACGCACGCTGACGCGTGAAGGGTTTTTGTAATTTCTTTTTTTGGTTTATACTGATTTGGGGGGCGTGTTATTTAGTTGTAAAAAAAACGGGAGGGGTTGTAAAATTATTTGTTGAGATTGTGTAAATTAAAGAAAAAAAGAGAGTTATTATACTATTTGCGCCCACGGAGTCCCCTTTTTTTCCCCGATGTAAGGCGAGGTTTGGGCTGAGCGTTACATATGGTGGCCCGTACGGGGAAAGGGGAAATTGTTTGATAGGTAAGTGGGATCTCTCTTAAAAGGAAAAGAGTGTTAGACTGAACTTTAAACAACAGGGTTTGTTTGTTTTTGATGATTTATTTGTTAGGCAAAGGTAAAAGATTTACAATTACACACAGTTAAAAAAAAAAAAAAAAAAACATGGCTGATGGAAATCTGGAGCCACGGGGGGGAATATTGGATAGCAATGGGGCAAATGATAATACTGAGGCAGAAACCAGGATGTCTTCTCCTACTGTAGGGTTTGAGGATAATGAGAATCCTACTGACAGGATAAGGGATGAATGGGTTACGAGAAGAGATCCGGTAGGAGAGGTGACTTCACTTATCAGTTCACTTTATTTGTCTGAATCTGAAGAGCTCGATGACAGGGATGAAGAGGGAGAAGTATCTTCTTATCTCACACTTCCAGCCCTAGCCTCTATTAGCTCAGAGTTAGGGTCAGTCATAGAGAAGGTTACATCCTTGGAGACTGATTTTAGAGATTCTGTAGGGAGCGCCATCAACCGTGAGGCAAGTCTCCGAGAATATGTGGACAAAAGCCTGGAAGTGCTGGAACATCGCATGGTGACAACACTGAGAGATTTTGAGGTTCAACTGGTGGAGTGTTTACAGCGACGTGATGAGAAGTGGAAAGCAGAGCTTGAACGGCTGAAGCGCGCCAGCCTCCCTGCTTTACAAAAGACTCTCTTCCCGACTGGATCTGATTTTCAACCAGGCCATGGCCGATCTGCACGGGGTCAAGCTGCTCCTGATCCGACGGACCAACACCTTTTCACCCCGAATAGTAACACGAACACCTCATGTGTGTCCAAGGTTGCTGTCTCCCATCTGCCCTCACCATGCATGCAGGGTGCCATTCCTCCACAGGGTTGTCCTGGAACTGCCCAGACCACTTCTTACTCCGCAGTCACGTCAACTCCAGCCTCCTTTAGCAGTCACCCTCAAGCTCTGATCTCACCTCCAGCTACCAGTTTGAGCCAAGGAAACACCTCAGGCTGCCAGTCTGCCAGAGCCCCAGTGATTTATTCTAAACCAGCAGTTCACATGGAGTTTCCCTCTTTCAGCGGGTCTAGAGAGGTAGCTGATGTCCTTAATTTTGTTGATCAGTGTGAAACATTTCTGGCGGTACGCCCCTTGAGTGAAGCAGAGCTGGTAGGAGCCCTGTCCAGTGTCCTTAAAGGGCCAGCTCATAGCTGGTGGAGTGTAGCAAAGTCAAAAGTTCACAACTGGCTAGAGTTTAGGGAGGCTTTTCAGTCTGCTTTTCTGCCCCCTGATTACCTCGCAGAGGTAGAGGAAAAACTCAGAGACATGGTACAGTTGCCTGACCAGTGTTTGAGAGATTTTGCCTATGACTATCGTGCTCTTTGTTTGAGATGGAAACCGGAAATCACAGAGGCAGAACTAGTCAGGAAAATTCTCAATAACTGTAATCCAAGAATAGCTGGGTGTCTTAGAGGCACAGTGACCACAGTGGAGCATCTGGTGTCCATTGGTAGTCTGGTAGAGAAAGACTGCACTGCAGCAAAAGAATATTGGGGAAAAGTAGACCAGCAGAAGGCAAAAGGGAAAATGTTAAAGAAACCTCAAGAAAAATGGTCCTCCAAGAAACCGGCTGATGTAGTCACTATAGTGCAGCAAGGAAAGAAAGCTGTCCCTTCTCTCTTACACGTCCCGATAGGAGTCAGAGGTGTCCAGTGCAGTGCTGTTTTTGACACAGCATGCACCTACTCACTTATGAGACACAGTCAGTGGGTGAAGATAGCTCAGGAAGGTGAGATGTTAAAGCCCAGTGACAACCAGAGCTTTGCCCTGGCTGATGGCAAAACATGTCATGGAGCATTAGGCAAAATACAACTTCTGTATAACTGGCATGATATGATGTGGTCATTGGAGACGTACATCATTGCAGATGCCAACCTAGCGTTCCCCCTTATTCTAGGTCTAGACTTTCTCACCAAGACCTCGACCATCATTAATCTAGGGGACAGGGTTTATGGAGTCAAGGGTCCCAGAGGGTACACATTCTATCCTTTCATGCATCAGCCCTCCGACAATATTAGGTCCACTGTCAGTCTTATTATGGCCCTTCCATTACCAGAAGCAGATCCCGCTCAAGGCAACCCCCTTTCTGATCTTGCAGAGCTTTCTCCTGAAGTAAGAGAACTGTTTACAGCTTGGCCCCAGGTTTGTTCAGGCAAGCTAGGGAAAACTTCTGTAGAAGAGCATACAATCTACACCACAGATGAAAGGCCCGTCCGGTGCAAAGCATACAGAGTGTCACCCTACAAACGGCAGATCATTGTAGAGCAGGTGGAGCAAATGCTTAAGGATGGCATAATCGAGCCTTCACAGTCATCCTGGGCATCACCAGTGGTCCTTGTGCCCAAACCTGACAAGTCACCAAGGTTTTGTGTTGATTTCCGGCCTCTAAATGCCAAGACACAACAAGATGCTTATCCCATGCCCCTGATTCATGACCTGCTGGAGTCACTACATGGAGCTACGGTCTTCAGTACCTTGGACCTCAAGTCTGGGTACTGGCAAGTCGCCATGTCTGAAGAAAGCAAAGCAAAGACAGCCGTGATCACCCCTGTGGGTTTGTACCAGTTCCGGTGCATGCCTTTTGGGCTGAAGAATGCAGGTGCAACCTTCCAGCGCCTGATGGAGAAGGTACTGGGAGACCTCAGGGGGAAAATCTGCTTCGTGTATATTGATGATGTAATCATCTTCTCCCCTACACGAGAACAGCACCTGAAAGACCTGCATGCAGTGATGAAGAAACTCCATCAGGCGAACCTTACCCTCAACATCAAGAAATGTCACTTCTTTTGCCAGGAGTTAAAGTTCCTTGGTCATTTGGTTTCGGGTAAGGGTGTCCAGGTGGACCCTGAAAAAACACAAGCTGTGTCATCCTATCCCACACCAACCAATGTGAAATCTCTGCAGCGGTTCCTGGGGCTTGTAGGGTGGTATCACAAATTCATTGCTCACTTTGCAGACCTTGCGGCCCCTTTGCATCGACTGACCAGGAAGAACGTGGCATGGGTTTGGACAGAACAGTGCCAGCAAAGTTTTGATTGGCTGAAACAAGCTCTGGTCATGGCTCCCGTCCTAGTACAGCCTGATCACTCACTCCCATTTGAGGTACACACCGATGCCAGTGATGTAGGCCTGGGAGCAGTGCTGGTGCAACAGACTAGTGAAGGAGAAAAGGCGGTAGCCTATGCGTCCAGGGGGCTGAGAGGAGCGGAGTGCAATTACTCCACATCAGAAAAGGAATGTCTGGCTGTCGTGTGGGCAGTAGAAAAGTGGAGACATTACCTGGAGGGGAAGGAGTTCACTGTGTATACAGACCATTCTGCTCTTACTTGGGCCTTTAACTGTCCGAAAACCTCCTCCCGCCTAACACGGTGGACCCTACGTCTACAGCAGTTTCACTTTAGGGTCTGCTATAGGAAGGGGTTGCAAAATGTTGTGCCTGACGCCTTGTCCAGAGGAGTAGGAATTCAAAACCCAGCTTTGGTTGCTGTGAATTACTCCAGGTGGACCTCTGACCTCCCAACAACTTTGGCTGAGATTCGGGGAGCACAGGAAAAAGACTCTGAAGTGAGGGACATGGAGAAAAGCGCTGCAACACCTGGTAGGCCCGGCAGAGTAAGCTTCTCAATGGTACAGGGACTGCTCTATAGAAAGTCACCAGTCAAGGATGGTGGCGAAAAGTTCCAACTAGTAGTTCCCAAGAGCTTGGTACCGGCCTTCCTTGAGTACTTTCACAATCATCCACTAAGTGGTCACCTTGGCAGGCTAAAGACCCTCCTGCGGATCCTGGAGGTGGCCTGGTGGCCAACAGTCCGGAAGGACGTGTGGAACCATGTGCGGTGTTGTCATATCTGCCAGTCATACAAGCCTGAAAACCAAAAACCAGCCGGGTTTTTGCAGTCAACCACAGTTGAGAGTGCTTGGGAGAAACTCGGAATAGATCTCATGGGACCTTTTCCCCGCAGTAAGACAGGGAACCGATTTCTGTTGGTCATTGTTGACTACTTCACCAAGTGGGTTGAAGTATTTCCCCTGAAGGACAGCAAGGCACAGCGAGTCATAACCATCCTAAAAGACGAGATTTTCACCCGCTTTGGTGTTCCCCGGGAGGTGGTCTCTGATCGTGGTCCACAGTTTAAGAGCCACGAGATGGCGAGTCTCTGTAAAGCCTGGGGCGTGACGCAGAAGTTTACAACGAGCTATCATCCCCAGGCTAATCTATCAGAACGATCCAACCGCACAATTAAGACCATGATTGCCTCTTATGTGGGAAACCAACACAGCACTTGGGACCAGTGGATCAGAGAGTTCCGCTTTGCCATCAATGCGGCACGACATGAAACTACAGGTAGAACTCCTGCAGAGCTCGCCCTGGGTAGAACTCTCAAAGGTCCATTAGAGAGGTTGGTCAGTCCACCGCCTTCACCTCAGCAGGCGCCTTATCAGCTCCTTGAAAGACAACAAAAAATGTCAGAAGAAGTCAGAAAGAAAGTGGGAATGAGTCAGGCTAGACAAGCCAGGTATTATAATACCCGCAGGAGAGGTGCACAGCTCCTGCCGGGAGACCAGGTCTGGGTTCGCTCTCACCCACTTTCAAAAGCTGTTGATCAGTTCTCATCAAAGCTTGCGCCCAAGTGGTCAGGTCCAGCCACAGTGATGAGAAAGTTAGGCCCCATAAACTACATAGTACAGTGGAATGACCAAAGTAAAAGGGTGGATACTGTCAACATAGTGAACCTAAAGCCATATTTTGGGGTTCAGCCTCCATTACCTTCGGCTGGGGGGGGGGGAACTGTGACAGGGTCACCGTGATGAAAAAAAAAAATGAGTGGAAATGATAGAAAAATAAATGAACTGAGTAAAGGAAAAAAAAGGTAGGCTTAGTTCATTGTAGGAGGCCTGATGTAAGTCCCTGTACAAATAGTAGTTGAGGAGGGCAATAAAAATAATGTTAGAAGCCAAGTTGATAAAAGGGAGGATGTGGCGTGGGGGAAGAGGTGTGTGTGTGGAGGACCGGGAGGTGTCGAGAGAAACAGGGGCCGGAGGAACGCGCAGAGAAACTGTGGACTAACGGGGGTTAAAGAAAAGAAAAGGAAAAAAAAACAGGAAATGATCAATACCAGAAAACTGGTGATTACAGTCAACGGACGTTAAGCTGCGGTGCCGGCTGTGGGGCTGTTTCCTCGGGTTGCGGACGTCCCCGCCGGGAAAGGACAAAGGAGCGCGTGGCCGTGGAATATCCCTCCCGGACCTGGGTGAGGTCGCTGCTGTGGTTTCTTTTTCAAATTTTTTCCTGGTATACCAGAGTTTTAATTTTGATCGATCTTTTTTTTTTCTTTTTGCTGGACTATTTTTCCTTTTTGCGGTGACGTTGTGTTTCAAGAGCCCAAACCTTCGGGGCAGGAGGCGAAGGAGGATCTTTTTTTTTTGTTAAGAACAAGAAAAAAAAACTATTGTACATTGGACTTATGGTGGTGAACGTTTGTTTTTCGTTAGAGGGTTCTTGGGGGATATTTTCTGTTTCTTGAAGTCTTGGTTTTGAGGGTTATTTTGTGCTTCTTTTTAGTTTTTTTTTATGACGGAGACGCACGCTGACGCGTGAAGGGTTTTTGTAATTTCTTTTTTTGGTTTATACTGATTTGGGGGGCGTGTTATTTAGTTGTAAAAAAAACGGGAGGGGTTGTAAAATTATTTGTTGAGATTGTGTAAATTAAAGAAAAAAAGAGAGTTATTATACTATTTGCGCCCACGGAGTCCCCTTTTTTTCCCCGATGTAAGGCGAGGTTTGGGCTGAGCGTTACAACGGTCCAAAGCAAACAGTGGACAGGAGTCCCACGGAGCCAGCAGGACGGCCCAGGTCTAAGGACACAGTTAATGTCCCACTGAGCACGGGTCCGGTGGAGTTCCTGTCAAAGTACAAACTGCCTGGGTGTGGGTCTCCTTCTCTCAGGCTCCGTTACCTCCTCCAGGAGCAATCAGCTCTGTCAGAGGATGGTAATCTCAGAATGAGGGGGAGGAGCTCTGACGCTAAGAGTGATGAGATAATGAGACTTTAACAAACGGAGCAATCTCAGAGAGTCTCACTCAAACTCTGTGGATGATCGTGTTTCATACGGGTACAGGAACTGACAGAGGCCTCTCTCTGCTAAGGGCGAGGCTGACATTAGAGGAGAGGGTACGCTGGGAGCACAGTGTGTCAGTGTTTGTGTAGAGGGGTCAAATACAGGCTGTTCTCCAGTTACAAACAAGTTTTCGGTCCTACGACGAGTCGCAACCCGAAATTCCACTTACGTCAGATTTTTACCCTAAATCTCTAAATAACTCTCCAAACACATATATTATTCCTCCTATTCATGGATAAACAGATCCTGCTTTGATCATTTCTGCGTCCATGATGTGAAAATTACGGAGCACAAACACAGACAATCTTGTTTTTGTTACGTACATATATTTATTTGTGTCGTAAAGTACCGTAAAGTACTTACACCAAGGACCTCCATATGAATCTGAGTGACAGTGGGTGCTGTGTGAAATACGGTGGCCCTGAAGTGCAAAATCTGATGATGGGGAGGGGCAAACGAAATAAAAAACTTGAAAAAAAAAAAACAGTAATGTAAAAGAGAAAACAAAACAGGTGAAATTACAACAAAAAAAGAACACACAAAAAGAAAAGGAAAGAAAGAAAGAAAACACCGGAAGAAAAAATAACAAAAAAAAAACAAAACAAATCAGTTTCCATCATGTCTATATTGTTTCATTTTTTGTTGTCTTATTCTATTTTTAGGGTCCTCGGCCTGAGCCAGGGCACCTTCTAGCAGGAGCTAGAAGGTGCCCTCGGCCGAAGGCCGAGGGCACTATTGTATTCCGTCCGTTTCTTTTTAGGGTCCTCGGCCTGAGCAGAGGGCACCTTCTAGCAGGGCTAGAAGGTGTCCTCCGCCGAAGGCGGAGGACACTATTGTTCCTGCTGCGTTTCTTTTTTAGGGTCCTCGGCCTGAGCCAGGGCACCTTCTAGCAAGAGCTAGAAGGTGCCCTCGGCCGAAGGCCGAGGGCACTATTGTTCCTGCTGCGTTTCTTTTTTTTTTAGGGTCCTCGGCCTGAGCCAGGGCACCTTCTAGCAGGAGCTAGAAGGTGCCCTCGGCCGAAGGCCGAGGGCACTATTGTATTCCGTCCGTTTCTTTTTAGGGTCCTCGGCCTGAGCCAGGGCACCTTCTAGCAGGAGCTAGAAGGTGCCCTCGGCCGAAGGCCGAGGGCACTATTGTATTCCGTCCGTTTCTTTTTTCTTATTATTCCACCCGCCCCGAGAACGCAAATTACACCCCCTAAACATATTCAAAAACTCACCAAATTTGGCACGTCTATCAGGATCGCGTGAAATTGCGATTTGATACCAAACATGACCCCCGACATCCCATAATAAGCTCAATAGCGCCACCTAGGCACACGCTAAGGGCCCTAGCTCGGGCTAGGAATGTCGTAGAGAGATGAAACCAACACCAAAACGCTCGTGTCATCGAGATGCAAAAATCATACGCTGCTACCCTGGACCTATCTCCAACAGGAAGCCGGCTATTTGCCTCACAAAATAAAAAAAAATTTTTTTTAACCCTTTCTGCAAAAATTAAACCCACTGAAACCAAAAATGGTACATGCTTGAAAATACCATCACATGACAGGTTAGACCCTGCTCTCCAAAAGTTGTTCAGGAAGTTGTTGTTTCGGGCTCGGTTTTCGAATGGCGAGCCCTCAAAGCCGCCGACCGCTTTTGGCCGATTCAGGATTTCTCCATGTTAGCAGATGAGGAGAACCGATTTCAGGTCAAAACACACATTCTACTAGTGTCGCATTTGGGCCTCTAGACAAAAAACTAAAAGTCATAGAGCTTTAAAAATGACGTGGTTGGATTCCTGACAAAATTCCCTACAACCATATGATATTTTTACACAGATTAAGCCAACATTGTGGCCTACAGGACAAGTAGTTTGGCCATGTCTCTAAAATAAAAAAATCCATTTTCAGCTTTCTTCCATCTGTTTTGTGACGCATTTGGGCTTCTAGAGAAAAAAGTATAACTCGTACAGCTTTAGGATTAGGTGTTCCATGCAGCAGCTGGTGATGTCACTCAGCTTAGCAGAGGATACGTTGCCATGGTATCAACTGACTCCCCGACATCCCATAATATTCTCTCAGAGCCATTAGACTCACTTCCACCCCACACACACCAAAACAGCCCTAACTGGGGCTAGGAATGTCATAGAGAGATGAAACAAACACCAAAATGTTCGTCTCATTTTGTTGGACACATTGGAGGGAAAACCGGCAGGAGCCCGAGGACCCGTCTAACGCTGCTTGCAGCTTTAATTAGGGTCCTCGGCCTGAGCGGAGGACACCTTCTAGCAGAGCTAGAAGGTGTCCTCCGCCGAAGGCGGAGGACACTATTGTTCCTGCTGCGTTTCTTTTTAGGGTCCTCGGCCTGAGCCAGGGCACCTTCTAGCAAGAGCTAGAAGGTGCCCTCGGCCGAAGGCCGAGGGCACTATTGTATTCCGTCCGTTTCTTTTTTCTTATTATTCCACAGGCTCCGAAAACGCAAATTAGACCTGCTTAACATACTCAAAAACTCACCAAAATTGGCACGCACCTCACAATTGCGAAAAATTGCGTAATGATACCAAACATGACCCCCGACATCCCATAATATGCTCAATAGCGCCACCTAGGCACACTCTGAGGGCCCTAGCTCGGGCTAGGAATGTGGTAGAGAGATGAAACCAACACCAAAACGTTCGTATGATCGAGACGCAAAAATCATACGCTGATACCCTTGACCTATCTCCAACAGGAAGCCGGCTATTTGCCTCACAAAATAAAAAAAAAATTTTTTTAACCCTTTCTGCAAAAATTTTCTCCTCTGAAACCAAAAATGGTACAGGTTTGAGACTACCATCACATGACAGACCAGACCCTGCTCTACAAAAGTTGTGAAGGAAGTTGTTGTTTCGGGCCCGGTTTTCGAATGGCGAGCCCTCAAAGTCGCCGACCGCTTTTGGCCAATTTAGGATTTCTCCATGTTAGCAGATGAGGAGAACAGATTTCAGGTCAAAACACTCACTACTAGTACTTCTACTAGTGTCGCATTTGGGCCTCTAGACAAAAAACTAAAAGTCATAGAGCTTTAAAAATTACATGGTTGGATTCCTGACAAAATTCTCTACAACCATATGATATTTTTACACAGATAATGCCAACATTGTGGCCTACAGGACAAGTAGTTGGGAAGTTTCTCTAAAATACAAAATCCATTTCTAGTACTTTTCCACCGGTGTTGTGACGCATTTGTGCTTCTAGTGAAAAAAGTATAACTCGTACTGCTTTAAAAATGCCAAAAATGGATTCCTCACAAGCCCTTCTATCAAATATGATATTTTTGACACAGACTGGGGTAAAATTGTGGACTCTGTGAGGATTTCTTTACATTAGATGGCTGATAAACTCTCCCTCCAGCCTGTAGTCACACTCGTGTCACGCTAATTAGAATTCCACGCATGCAGGTGGTGATGTCATTCAGCATAGCAGAGGATACGTTGCCATGGTATCAACTGACTCCCTGACATCCCATAATATTCTCTCAGAACCACAAGGCTCACTTCCACCTATGCACAGCAAAACAGCCCTAACTGGGGCTAGGAATGTCCTAGAAAGATGAAACAAATGCCAAAATGTTCGTCTCAGTTTGATGGACACATTGGAGGGAAAACCGGCAGTAGCCCGAGGACCCGTCTAACGCTGCTTGCAGCTTTAATTTCTTATTATTCCACCCGCCCCGAGAACGCAAATTAGACCCCCTGAACATGCTCGAAAACTCACCAAAATTGGCACGCACATCAGGATCGCGTGAAATTGCGATTTGATACCAAACATGACCCCCGACATCCCATAATAAGCTCAATAGCGCCACCTAGGCACACGCTAAGGGCCCTAGCTCGGGCTAGGAATGTCGTAGAGAGATGAAACCAACACCAAAACGCTCGTGTCATCGAGACGCAAAAATCATACGCTGCTACCCTGGACCTATCTCCAACAGGGAGCCGGCTATTTGCCTCACAAAATAAAAAAAAAAATTTTTTAACCCTTTCTGCAAAAATTTTCTCATCCGAAACCAAAAATGGTCCAGGTATGAAAATTGCATCACATGACAGACCAGACCCTGCTCTACAAAAGTTGTGAAGGAAGTTGTTGTTTCGGGCCCGGTTTTCGAATGGCGAGCCCTCAAAGTCGCCGACCGCTTTTGGCCAATTCAGGATTTCTCCATGTTAGCAGATGAGGAGAACAGATCTCAGGTCAAAACACTCACTACTAGTACTTCTACTAGTGCCGCATTTGGGCCTCTAGACAAAAAACTAGAAGTCATAGAGCTTTAAAAATTACATGGTTGGATTCCTGACAAAATTCCCTACAACCATGTGATATTTTTACACAGATTAAGCCAACATTGTGGCCTACAGGACAAGTAGTTCGGCCGTTTCTCTAAAATTCAAAATCCATTTCTAGCACTTTTCCAGCGTTTTAGTGACGCATTTGTGCTTTTAGAGAAAAAAGTATAACTCGTACAGCTTCAAAAATGCCAAAAATGGATTCCTGGAAAAAATTACTATCAAATTTGACATTTTTGACACAGATTGGGGTAAAATTGTGGACTCTGTGAGGATTTCATCAGCAGAAGTTTTTCTTAAACCCCCCTCTCCACTCTACTTATCCTCTGTCACGCTAATTAGAACTCAACGCAGAAGCTGCTCATGTCACTCAGCATAGCAGAGGATACGTTGCCATGGTATCGACTGACTCCCCGACATCCCATAATATTCTCTCAGAGCCATTAGACTCACTTCCACCCTATGAACACCAAAACAGCCCTAACTGGGGCTAGGAATGTCGTAGAGAGATGAAACAAACGCCGAAATGTTCGTCTCATTTTGTTGGACACATTGGAGGGAAAACCGGCAGGAGCCCGAGGACCCGTCTAATGCTGCTTGCAGCTTTAATTATTATTCCGCCCTACGCGTTTCGTCTAATTTGAACCCCTAAACTTGCTCAAAAACTCACCAAAATTGGCACACATATTGTGTAGCTCCGAAAATTTTATAAAATAAAAAAATAAACCCCCGACATCCCATAATAAGCTCAATAGCGCCACCTACGCACACGCTAAGGGCCCTAGCTCGGGCTAGGAATGTCGTAGAGAGATGAAACCAACACCAAAACGCTCGCGTCATCGAGACGCAAAAATCATACGCTGCTACCCTGGACCTATCTCCAACAGGAAGCCGGCTATTTGCCTCACAAAATTTAAAAAAAATTTTTTGTAACCCTTTCTGCAAAAATTTTCTCCCCTGAAACCAAAAATGGTACAGGTATGAAAATTGCTTCACATGACAGACCAGACCCTGCTCTACAAAAGTTGTGAAGGAAGTTGTTGTTTCGGGCCCGGTTTTCGAATGGCGAGCCCTCAAAGTCGCCGACCGCTTTTGGCCAATTTAGGATTTCTCCATGTTAGCAGATGAGGAGAACAGATTTCAGGTCAAAACACTCACTACTAGTACTTCTACTAGTGCCGCATTTGGGCCTCTAGACAAAAAACTAAAAGTCATAGAGCTTTAAAAATTACATGGTTGGATTCCTGACAAAATTGTCTACAACCATATGATATTTTTACACAGATTAAGCCAACATTGTGACCTACGGGACAAGTAGTTTGGACGTTTCTCATAAATAAAAAATCCATTTCCAGCACTCTTCCATCTGTCTTGTGACGCATTTGTGCTTCTAGAGAAAAAAGTAAAACTCGTACAGCTTTAAAAATGCCAAAAATGGATTCCTGACAAAAATTCCTATCAACATGATATTTTTGACACAGATTGGGATAAAATTGTGGACTCTGTGAGGACTTCTTTACATTACATGCCTGATAAACTCTCAGTCTCCACTCTGTTTGGGGTTCTGTCACGCTAATTAGAACTCCACGCATGCAGCAGGTGATGTCATTCAGCACAGCAGAGGATACGTTGCCATGGTATCAACTGACTCCCAGACATACCATAATATTCTCTCAGAGCCATTAGGCTCACTTTCACCCCATGCACACCAAAACAGCCCTAACTGGGGCTAGGAATGTCGTAGAGAGATGAAACCAACGCCGAAATGTTCGTCTTATTTTGATGGACACATTGGAGGGAAAACCGGCAGGAGCCCGAGGACCCGTCTAACGCTGCTTGAAGCTTTAATCTTTTTCTTATTATTCCACACGCTCCGAGAACGCAAATTAGACCCGCTAAACATACTCGAAAACTCACCAAAATTGGCACGCACCTCACAATTGCGAAAAATCGCGATATGATACCAAACATGCCCCCCGACATCCCATAATAATCTCTCTAGAGCCAAAAAACCTCTCAAAAACACACTTAAACGGCCCTAGCTCAGGCTAGGAATGTCGTAGAGACATGAAACCAACACCAAAACGTTCCTCTCATTGAGGCGCACAAAAAAGGTAGGGGTCACTATGGCTCTATCTCCAACAGGAAACCGGCAATTTCCCCGCCAAAATAAGAGATTTTAGAATTTTTAGCCTTTCTACAAACATTAACTTGTCAATAACCAAAAATGGTACCGGCATGAAAATTGGCTCACATGACAGACCAGACCCTGTTCTACAAAAGTTGTGGGGGAATTCGTTGTTTCGGGCCCGGTTTTCGAATGGCGAGCCCTCAAAGTCGCCGACCACGCAATGTTAACAGATGGGAGAGGAGCTTCAGTGAAGCAGTTGGGCCTCTAGACAAAAAAGTAAAAGTCGCACAGCTTTAAAAATGACATGGTTGGATTCCTCACAAAACGCTCTTCAAGAAAATCATATTTTTACACAGATTAGGTCAACATTCTGGCCTACAGGATGAGAAGTTTGTCCTTTGGGGAATTTGATCCTCCTGCACTTCTGTGATGATGTCACACACTGATTAGGAGCTCCACACAGCTGGTCACATGACTCAGCAGAGGAAACAATGACTCTCTCCTCCATTAAAGTGCTTATTAGACCCCCTGAACATGCTCAAAAACTCACCAAAATCACTACACACATTTCAAGCATCAAAGTCTTCAATATAATACCAAACATCCCATAATATTCCCTCTGTCCACATTCTGACACATTAAAACAGCCATAGCAGCCAGTAGGAATGTCCTAGAGAAATCAAACCAACATCAAAATGTTCATCTTATTGAGACGAACAAATTACTTGCTGACACCCTGACCTTTCCCAGACAGGAAGTTGGCTATTTCTCTTCAGCATAGCAGAGGATACGTTGCCATGGTATCAACTGACTCCCTGACATCCCATAATATTCTCTCAGAGCCATTAGGCTCACTTCCACCTATGCACAGCAAAATAGCCCTAACTGGGGCTAGGAATGTCCTAGAGAGATGAAACAAACACCGAAATGTTCGTCTCGTTTTGATGGACACATTGGAGGGAAAACCGGCAGGAGCCCGAGGACCCGTCTAATGCTGCTTGCAGCTTTAATTAGGGTCCTCGGCCTGAGCCAGGGCACCTTCTAGCAGGGCTAGAAGGTGCCCTCGGCCGAAGGCCGAGGGCACTATTGTTCCTGCTGCGTTTCTTTCTTATTAGGGTCCTCGGCCTGAGCCAGGGCACCTTCTAGCAAGAGCTAGAAGGTGCCCTCGGCCTTCGGCCGAGGGCACTATTGTATTTCGTCCGTTTCTTTTTTTTTCTTATTATTCCGCCCCGTCAATGAACGCTAATTTGACCCCCTAAACATGCTCAAAAACTCACCAAAATTGGCACACACATCAGGATCGCGTGAAATTGCAATTTGATACCAAACATGACCCCCTACATCCCATAATAAGCTCAATAGCGCCACCTAGGCACACGCTAAGAGCCCTAGCTCGGGCTAGGAATGTCGTAGAGAGATGAAACCAACACCAAAATGCTCGTGTCATCGAGACGCAAAAATCATACGCTGCTACCCTGGACCTATCTCCAACAGGAAGCCGGCTATTTGCCTCACAAAATTAAAAAAAAATTTTTTTTAACCCTTTCTGCAAAAATTTTCTCCTCTGAAACCAAAAATGGTACAGGTTTGAGACTACCATCACATGACAGACTAGACCCTGCTCTCCAAAAGTTGTGAAGGAAGTTGTTATTTCGGGCCCGGTTTTTGAATGGTGAGCCCTCAAAGTCGCCGACCGCTTTTGGCCGATTTAGGATTTCTCCATGTTAGCAGATGAGGAGAAAAGATTTCAGGTCAAAACACACATTCTACTAGTGCCGCATTTGGGCCTCTAGACAAAAAACTAAAAGTCATAGAGCTTTAAAAATTACATGGTTGGATTCCTGACAAAATTCCCTACAACCATATGATATTTTTACACAGATTAAGCCAACATTGTGACCTACAGGACAAGTAGTTTGGACGTTTCTCATAAATAAAAAATCCATTTCCAGCACTCTTCCATCTGTCTTGTGACGCATTTGTGCTTCTAGAGAAAAAAGTAAAACTCGTACAGCTTTAAAAATGCCAAAAATGGATTCCTGACAAAAATTCCTATCAACATGATATTTTTGACACAGATTGGGGTAAAATTGTGGACTCTGTGAGGATTTCTTTACATTAGATGGCTGATAAACTCTCAGTCTCCACTCTGTTTGGGGTTCTGTCACGCTAATTAGAGTTCCACTCATGCAGCTGGTGATGTCCTTCAGCCTAGCAGAGGGATACGTTGCCATGGTATCAACTGACTCCCTGACATCCCATAATATTCTCTCAGAGCCATAAGGCTCACTTCAAGCCTACACACACCAAAACAGCCCTAACTGGGGCTAGGAATGTCGTAGACAGATCAAACCAACGCCGAAATGTTCGTCTTATTTTGTTGGACACATTGGAGGGAAAACCGGCAGGAGCCCGAGGACCCGTCTAACGCTGCTTGCAGCTTTAATTATTATTATTCCACACGCGCTTTGAACGCTAATTTGACCCCCTAAACATGCTTGAAAACTCACCAAACTTGGCACACATATTGTGACTGCCAAAAAATTTGATAAAATAAAAAAATTAACACCCAACATCCCATAATAATCTCTCTAGATCAAAAACCTCTAAAACACACACTTAAACAGCCCTAGCTGGGGCCAGGAATGTCGTAGAGACATGAAACCAACACCAAAACGTTCATCTCATTGAGACGCACAAAAAATATGGGAGGTATTTTCGCGTAGCTCCAACAGGAAGCCGGCAATTTGCCCGCCAAAATAAGAGATTTCAGAATTTTTACCCTTTCTACAAACATTAACTTGTCAATAACCAAAAATGGTACAGGTTTGAAAATTGCATCACATGATAGACCAGACCCTGTTCTACAAAAGTTGTGGAGGAAGTTGTTGTTTCGGGCCCGGTTTTCGAATGGCGAGCCCTCAAAGTCGCCGACCACGCAATGTAAACAGATGGGAGAGGAGCTTCAGTGAAGCAGTTGGGCCTCTAGACAAAAAAGTAAAAGTCGCACAGCTTTAAAATTCACATGGTTGGATTCCTCACAAAATTTCATACAAGAGATTTGTATTTTTACACAGATTAGGTCAACATTCTGGCCTAGTTTCTTCATTTAGGCAATTTCATCCTCCTGCACTTCTGTGATGATGTCACCCACTGATTAGGGGTTCCACACAGCTGGTCACATGACTCAGCAGAGGAAACAATGACTCTCTCCTCCATTAAAGTGCTTATTAGACCCCCTGAACATGCTCAAAAACTCACCAAAATCAGCACACACATTTCAAGCATCAAACTCTTCAATATAATACCGAACATCCCATAATATTCCCTCTGTCCACATTCTGACACATTAAAACAGCTATAGCAGCCAGTAGGAATGTCCTAGAGAGATCAAACCAACATCAAAATGTTCATCTCATTAAGACGAACAAATTATTTGCTGACACCCTGACCTTTCCCAGACAGGAAGTTGGCTATTTCTCTTCAGCATAGCAGAGGATACGTTGCCATGGTATCAACTGACTCCCTGACATCCCATAATATTCTCTCAGACCCATTAGGCTCACTTCCACCTATGCACAGCAAAATAGCCCTAACTGGGGCTAGGAATGTCCTAGAGAGATAAAACCACCACCAAAATGTTCATCTTGTTCTGTTGGACACACTGGGGCTAATATCGTGACAGTGGGGTAAAACCGGCATGAGCCCCGAGGACCCGTCCAACGCTGCTTGCAGCTTTAATTAGGGTCCTCGGCCTGAGCGGAGGGCACCTTCTAGCAGGGCTAGAAGGTGTCCTCCGCCGAAGGCGGAGGACACTATTGTTCCTGCTGCGTTTCTTTCTTATTAGGGTCCTCGGCCTGAGCGGAGGGCACCTTCTAGCAGGGCTAGAAGGTGTCCTCCGCCGAAGGCGGAGGACACTATTGTTCCTGCTGCGTTTCTTTTTAGGGTCCTCGGCCTGAGCCGGGGCACCTTCTAGCAAGAGCTAGAAGGTGCCCTCGGCCGAAGGCCGAGGGCACTATTGTTTTTCGTTCGTTTCTTTTTTTTTTTTCTTATTATTATTCCCTCCTACGCGAGAACTGGAATTAGACCCCCTAAACGTCCTCAAAAACTCACCAAAATCGGCACACACATTCTGCAAGTCCGAAAATTTGATAAAATGAAAAAATTATCCCCTGACATCCCATAATATGCTCAATAGCGCCACCTAGGCACACGCTAAGGGCCCTAGCTCGGGCTAGGAATGTCGTAGAGAGATGAAACCAACACCAAAACGCTCGTGTAATCGAGAGGCAAAAATCATATGCTGCTACCCTGGACCTATCTCCAACAGGAAGCCGGCAATTTGCCCGCCAAAATAAAAAAAAAATTTTTTTAAACCTTTCTGCAAAAATTTTCTCCTCTAAAACCAAAAATGGTACAGGTTTGAGACTACCATTACATGACAGACCAGACCCTGCTCTACAAAAGTTGTGGGGGAAGTTGTTGTTTCGGGCCCGGTTTTCGAATGGCGAGCCCTCAAAGTCGCCAACCGCTTTTGGCCAATTTAGGATTTCTCCATGTTAGCAGATGAGGAGAACAGATTTCAGGTCAAAACACTCACTACTAGTACTTCTACTAGTGCCGCATTTGGGCCTCTAGACAAAAAACCAAAAGTCATAGAGCTTTAAAAATTACATGGTTGGATTCCTGACAAAATTCCCTACAACCATATGATATTTTTACACAGATTAAGCCAACATTGTGGCCTACAGGACAAGTAGTTCAGACATGTCTCTAAAATAAAAAAATCCATTTTGAGCACTCTTTCACCGGTGTTGTGACACATTAGGGCTTCTAGAGAAAAAAGTATAACTCTTACAGCTTTGAAAATGCCAAAAATGGATTCCTCACAAGCTCTACTATCAAATATGATATTTTTGACACAGATTGGGTTAAAATTGTGGACTCTGTGAGGATTTCTTTACATTAGATGCCTGATAAAAACTCCCTCCAGGCACTAGTCACACTCGTGTCACGCTAATTAGAATTCCAAGCATGCAGCTGCTGGTGATGTCACTCAGCATAGCAGAGGATACGTTGCCATGGTATCAACTGACTCCCTGACATCCCATAATATTCTCTCAGAACCACAAGGCTCACTTCCACCTATGCACAGCAAAACAGCCCTAACTGGGGCTAGGAATGTCGTAGACAGATGAAACCAACGCCGAAATGTTCGTCTTATTTTGTTGGACACATTGGAGGGAAAACCGGCAGGAGCCCGAGGACCCGTCTAACGCTGCTTGCAGCTTTAATTTCTTATTATTATTCCACCCGCCCCGAGAACGCAAATTACACCCCCTAAACATGCTCGAAAACTCACCAAAATTGGCACGCACATCAGGATCGCGTGAAATTGCGATTTGATACCAAACATGACCCCCGACATCCCATAATAATCTCCATAGAGCCAAAAAACCCAAAAAACACACTTCAACGGCCCTAGCTCAGGCCAGGAATGTCGCAGAGAGATGAAACCAACACCAAAACGTTCAGCTCATCGAGACGCACAAAAAATATAGGAGGTATTTTCGCGTAGCTCCAACAGGAAACCGGCAATTTGCCCGCCAAAATAAGAGTTTTCAGAATATTTACCCTTTCTAAAAACATTAACTTGTCAATATCCAAAAATGGTACTGGCATGAAAATTGGCTCACATGACAGACCAGACCCTGTTCTACAAAAGTTGTGAAGGAAGTTGTTATTTCGGGCCCGGTTTTCGAATGGCGAGCCCTCAAAGTCGCCGCCCGCACAATGTTAACAGATGGGAGAAGAGCTTCTCTGAAGCAGTTGGGCCTCTAGACAAAAAAGTAAAAGTCGCACAGCTTTAAAAATGACATGGTTGGATTCCTCACAAAATGTTCTTCAAGAAAATCATGTTTTACACAGATTAGGTCAACATTCTGGCTTACAGGATGAGAAGTTTGTCCCTTCGGAATTTGATCCATCTGCACTTCTGTGATGATGTCACCCACTGATTAGGAGCTCCACACAGCTGGTCACATGACTCAGCAGAGGCAACAATGACTCTCTCCTCCATTAAAGTGCTTATTAGACCCCCTGAACATGCTCAAAAACTCACCAAAATCAGCACACACATTTCAAGCATCAAACTCTTCAATATAATACCAAACATCCCATAATATGCTCTCTGTCCACATCTACACAGTCAAACAGCCATAGCAGCCAGTAGGAATGTCCTAGAGAGATCAAACCAACATCAAAATGTTCATCTCATTAAGACGAACAAATTATTTGCTGACACCCTGACCTTTCCCAGACAGAAAGTTGGCTATTTCTCTTCAGCATAGCAGAGGATACGTTGCCATGGTATCAACTGACTCCCTGACATCCCATAATATTCTCTCAGAGCCATTAGGCTCACTTCCACCTATGCACAGCAAAATAGCCCTAACTGGGGCTAGGAATGTCCTAGAGAGATGAAACCACCACCAAAATGTTCGTCTTATTCTGTTGGACACAGTGGGGCCAACAGCATGATAGTAGGGCAAAACCGGCATGAGCCCCGAGGACCCGTCTAACGCTGCTTGCAGCTTTAATTAGGGTCCTCGGCCTGAGCGGAGGGCACCTTCTAGCAGGGCTAGAAGGTGTCCTCCGCCGAAGGCGGAGGACACTATTGTTCCTGCTGCGTTTCTTTTTAGGGTCCTCGGCCTGAGCAGAGGGCACCTTCTAGCAAGAGCTAGAAGGTGTCCTCGGCCGAAGATCCAAGTGACCGTCGTTGGTCAGAGTGTGTGAGGGGCAAGATTCAGGTCAGTGATTTGGGGCCTTTGGGACTGTGCTTAAAGTTTCTCTTTCTGATTGTTTGCTTTTCTGTTTCTTTTTAATCTCCAACTGATTCAATGATATGATGCTTCACTTTAAAAAAAAAAAAGAAAAAAATCCTGATTTTATGGTTATTAACCCTACATTTTTAAGGTAGTTTTTCTGTTATGTTTAAAAATAGTATAATAACAATCTGGGTGTTTTTTTTAAGTATTGTGCCAATGATTATATACTATGTTTATTTCTCTTATTTTTAAATGGAAAAAATCCCTTTTAATCTTTTCTGCTCTTAAATCACAGCCAAATTGATGTAAAATGAAAATCATCATCTGTAACTAACTTCATAGCTTGTTTTATAAGGGTTTATGTCCATCGTGTTTTTCTCATGTTTTTAATTAGAATTTGCAGGTAAATATTATTAGTTTTATGAACCATATGAACTCATGGTGCAATAATGGTTACACTTAAAAAAACACACCGCTCCTCTCCTGGGAACACTGACCTTTTTTTGCGTCACTGGTCACTTTTTCCTCCATCAGTTTGTTTGTTAAATTTCCTATTTTCCTGTTATTTCACAGAAAAGTCATTTTTTTGTGACAGTGCTTACAAACATGAGTGAGGAGGGAACACTGTGGATATGAGACCCTGCTGTATAGGAGGCACAGCATTTCTGTGCTCCACAGCACGGACAGGCTGTCTGTGCTCCAAGGCGCAGACCATGTATCCTTTTTTTTTATTTTTTATTTTTTATTTTTTTACACAGTGTGCTTTGTGTTAATGGGCTATAATATACTTGGTCAATTTTAAACTGCAGCTTGATAAAGATTACACAGCTGGTCCATGCAGCGTGCACAGACAGCCTGTTCCCCCAACACAACACCTAAATGTTTAGCAGAGTCTTATACTCACTGTGTTTCCTCCTCACTCATGGTTACAAAACGCCATCACAACAAACAGTATTTCTCTGTAAATTAATGGTGTTTTCTGAAGAACTCTTAATGAAAATTCCATAATTGTGATGTGTTTTCACTTTTTTTGAACCAGGATTTGTTACTTTAATTTAAAGGTTTTTGTTCGTCAGCCATAGCTGCAGGTCATTTACCCTTTTTTTATGTTTTTTTTTTTATTTATTTCTTACAGTGTAATGTTCCACTGAACGGTAAATGAAAGTGGATGTTAGTTTAATCCAAATCATGCCCCTTAATGCATACATGCACGGTGGTTTTATCTGAGGGGTTAGGACAGTTTAAGAAAACGTAATATTTAAAAAAGAGAAATAAAACTATTCATTTGTGTTTCTACATCCTGGTGCAGTAAAGATCCTGCAGAGCTGTAAACACTGGTTGTATTTGTGTTGTTGATGAAACAATGAGCAGGTTTCTGTTTCCATTGGAGATTCATATTGTGTGGGTGGTTAATATAGGCGGCCCAGCGTGATGTAATTAATATCTAAAGAGCGAAGTGGAGGAATAGAGGAGCCAGATATTGGTTTTACCTCTCACTCTACAGCGACTTGTCTCATTTCCTCTTTGTGTGCAGAGTCACTCAGAGGAGGAACTCGGCGCCGGCTGCTCTGCATTGTAATATATTTCCAGCCATATTGGTATTCTGCCTGAGCCTGGGAATAAACGCAGCTCTCTGTCGCCCTCATTTACATTCGCCCGGCGTCGACGCACTGAAACACAACATAATATGTCTGCGTACCACGGCGCACATCAGTCCCCCCTATCAGTTACAGCTCCAGCACAAATAATGTTTGAACCAGCTTTGATGATGTTATTACCCTCCGCCGTGCCTTCATCCCATCATCATCATCAGCATCTGAACACCTGGTGACCCCCGCGCTGATGTAGCCGCGCTAAATGGGATTCACTCACCCTGACCTCACGGCGCCTCGTCTGCAATTAATCACTCAGCGTTTCGCAGCATAAACAGCCTGTTGGTGCCCATTAGCAGCCTGGACGTGGACGCTAACCACCCTGTTGTTGTTGTTGTTGTTGACACAGCTGTGATGAAACAGTCCACACACATTCAGCTGATGTTTTTATCAGTTTGCTTAAAGGGATAGTTCAGTTTTTTTTGCTCCTCTTCTGTGTGCTCCGGTTCATACAGGTATCCTTTTGGTTTCAAAGTGAATGAAACTTCATCGTCGCTGTCATAGTCACTCATTTTGAATTTCCTACGCTGCCTCACAATCCTTAGAGTTCAAACTAAAGAATTACGATACTTGATCAAACTTACTCGAGGCTAAAACCAGCGCTCAAAGCATAGCTTGTTTACATTCCCTACAGCTGGAAGGAGGAGGGGGGACGGAGCGCACTAGCGCTGCGCGGAAGGACACATGAGTTAGTTAGGTCCAGATAAATGTTTATATTTCCGAAGACTTAATGCACTTAAAAAATATTTGATGTATCGTACTCTTAAACTGTGGTGTTACTTTTTGATTTTAGTTCTTGTAGGCAGAGAAAATAGCCTTTGAATTTGGTACCGTCTGTCCCTGTTAGCGTCTATTTCCTCGTCACCATCGATTAAAGTTTGTGTCTTACTGAGGGAGAGGAGACAACTTTCTACTGTATCTAATGTCCTTAGTGGTCACATAGAGCTCATACAACCCCACTTCAAAAAAACTGAACTACCCCTTTAATAATTGTGTGCACACAGATATTCTCAACAAAAGCCAAAACCTCACTTTCACTTCCTTAGATATTCAGGTTTGAGGTTTCTTAATATTTTGGATCAACCAGGAGCACTGTTGTTGTTAAAAAATAAAAATTAAAAAAATAAACCTCAGAAGTGTAACTTGCTTATTAACTGTGCACACAGTGTGTTTAGTTTCATGTGCAGGAGTCAGTGATGAGAGTCGACGTCCTCGACCTGAGCAGCTCTGCACGGAAAGTTGCATCGACTCATTTTCTCCATGCATCACCTTTCACCTTCACCCCCTCCTCCTCCTCCTCCTCCTCCTCCCCGTGGCAGGTCACCTTATGCTAATGTGGACGGTGAGGAGGTGTAGTTGTGATTCATCTCCCTCGACGTGACAAATGAAGTTGTCATTTTCCTCAAGTGTGAGGCGTTTCAGGCTGCACAGCATCCACCTTTCTTTGGCCACCTGTGCCTCAAGCTGTCCTCTGATTAAACCCCCTCACACACACACACACACACACACACACACACACACACACACACCCAACATCTGGCCTGAACCGTCCCCAGCAGGGGGTGCTGTTTGCCCTCACAATGTCAGAGAAATCGATCTTACGAAGCGGCTTCCTCTCGGTCCGTGTTTGAAGAAGTCAGTCACAGATGAAGGACTCGGAGGCCGTCGCTCCTCACCCAAAGTGAAACTGGCGCCTGATGCTGAGCCGTCCTTCTTCTCCGGCTCCCAGAGCCCGTCCTCCTCTCAGTAATGGTCTGAGGATCCAGATCAGACTTTGAAGCCACAAACACAGCTCCACGCTGCTAACGAAGAGCCTGGCGAGGAGTTTTTGTTCCACGGGCTGGTTGTTGGGTCGCTGGGCGGGTTGGTGGGTTGGCGAGGAGTCTGAGGAGTCTGAGGGATGAGGGAGATGTGAGGAGGTTTGATGTGGAGTCATTTATTCCCGTCTCTGCTCCCAGCGGCTCGCGGGCCGCGGCGTTATTCAGCGGTAGTTGAGCTGTGTGTCAGTCTGCTCTGTCATCTGCATGTTCAGGCTTCACAGCATTGTGCTTAAATGTGTGTGTGTGTGTGTGTGAGTGTGTGTGTGTGTGTGTGTGTGTGTGTGTGTGTGTGTGTGTGTGTGTGTTTGACTCTGCTCTTGAACTTCAAAGGCGGCTTTAAGAAAGCTCCTCTCTGCTGTCTCATGTCCCTTTAATGAGGTTTCATCCTTCCAGGACTTTGTGGATAACAGGACACAGAGGGTGGAGAGGAGCAGTGTGTGTAGCTGTTTGTAGTGTTGGTGTTACAGATCACAGCGTTTCACAGCGTTTCACAGCGTTTCACAGCGTTTCACAGCAGCAGCAGCTCAACAAACCTATCACTGACTAACGTAGTTTATGGAGTTTATGGATCATAAAGCTCCGTGCTGCAGAAACTTCAGGAAGTGGAGTACTTCTTAACATCAGGAGCAGAGTTCCTGGTTCCTCAGTCGGAGTCTGAGGAGGTTTAAAGAGAGAAGTGGGTCACGCTGCTGCATATCTCCTGCTCCTTTCCTGCAGTTTAATCTGGATCATTGATGTCTTCATGAAATGGTAGTAACATGTTTTGGTCCAAAAAGCCAATAAATCAAGCACAGCAGCATTGTTTCCAGGCTCTCATAGCCCCTCTGTTCAGAACGCTCTGATTTAGTGGGCGTGGCCTTCATATGTAAATGAGCCACCGCTGATACCGCCCCGCTCTTCCACGTCACTGAGAGCGGCGCCACGAGCTCCGAGTGCACAATGTTTAGAAAACAGAGAAGCTCCTTTACCGTAACATTACAGGCTAAAACAACAGGCTAACTGCAGCTAAAGTTAGCATCCTGAAGCTAACACAGAGACAGGGGGGACACTGAGGAAAAGCTCTTCCATCTGCTCCACAGCACACAGCATTTAAAATACTCACATTTCCAGGGTCCCAGGTTTGTTGGAGGATGGTTGGTAATGCGCCTGGATTCAGGACCAGTCTATTGGCTAGCCCTCTGTTGGACTGTCCAAAGTTGGAAAAGCAGTCGGCCGTGAAGTGACTAGCACACACATGCTCAGTTTTACTGAGTGTAGCTGGAACATTTCCTGATAAATGAACTCTAGACACTTAGTCTGTCTTCTTCTGAGATGGGAAGCTTGAGCATGGAGCTATGTGGCTGTTTACAGACAAAAACAGAGCAGCGATGGCTCTTCAACTTTGGCATTTGGGGAGGGGAGTGGAGACTTGCTCCTGATTGGTCAAAAAAGTGAATCTCTGATGTCGGCAAATCCCCAAAATCCAAACAGCTGGTTTTAGGTCAGGATTTAACATTAAGCTCTACTAAGAACAGGTTTGGTCATTAAATATCACATTTTGTGGGCTGGGAGGAAAGACAAAGACCCACACATTTCACTAAAAGACTAAATAAAGGGATTTTTGCAGAATATGGGACCTTTAAAATGATTTACTGTTCGGATGTTTACGGTTTATTGAGGCAACTTTCTTCCATTGTTTTGGCGCTGTGACTTTGTGATTCTAAAAGAAACTAAAGACTTACCTTTGTAATTTATTTTTTAATCCAAATAATTCCTTCAAGCCTTAGACTGCATTTTTAGTGCATCTTCTTTTTAATCTGTTTTTTTTTTTTTTTTTTTTTTTTTAGTTAATCTATTAAACCCTGTACATTTCATTTTCCCTCTAATGTTAGTTTATTTATTTATTTGTTTTGTATTTATGGCATTTATGTCTATTATTTTCAGCTCCTTTAATTACCCTAATCCCCCCTCTGGTTTCGTTCTTTGAATTTCTCATCAGTTTCTGTTTTCCTTTTTTTGTTTACAGGACCAGCATGTTACAGCATGTCGACACAGTTTTTATGTCCCGCCCTGCTCTGAGCAACTCGTACGCCGACTCTGACTCTGTGTCTGAAACTCTCTGCTCCCAATAACAACAGCAGATAATTTGTCTTAAAGGAGAAATTCTGCTTTTTAAAGTCTGTCCCAGAATGAAACTCACAC
Source organism: Halichoeres trimaculatus (assembly GCF_033239565.1). Taxonomy (NCBI): domain Eukaryota; kingdom Metazoa; phylum Chordata; class Actinopteri; order Labriformes; family Labridae; genus Halichoeres; species Halichoeres trimaculatus. The sequence goes on along the minus strand of NW_027437184.1, from coordinate 738,178 downwards.
GCCGTGTGAACTTGGAGAGTTTTATTCTTCACTGAACTTTTTCTCAGCTCCATACTCAGCCACAAAGAGAATCCTCCTCAAAGCCGTTCACTGTGTTTTTAGTTAAAAACAATCCAGGGCTCTCTCTCTGCGCTGAAGCTCAGCTGGAACGAGGGGAGTTTCAGTCTGTGTTACAAACCAAAGAGTTTATCCCACACTTCAGACTTTCTACAGCAGAGTTCCTCTGTGGGCTTCACGCTCAGCTACAGCACACGATGCTAACAGAGTCCACAAGAAAAAATTGAGTTTAAATTTAGAGATTATCAACAAGATTTATCCAACCTCAAGCTGCTCCAACACCAGGATAATTTAATCTGAAAAACAAACTGAGGCGCTGAGTGATAAAAGTAAAGTAGAGACAAAGAAAGAAATACAACAGATGGATGGATGGAGGATAACCCAATGAATGGAAGAACACATGGTAGATCAATTGATGAAGGGATATATGGATGGATAAACAGATGGGTTAATGGATGGATGGATGGATGGATGGATGGATGGATGGATGGATGGATGAAGAATGGATAGAGGATGGATGGATTGTTGTTTTGATGGATGGATGGATGGATGGATGGATGGATGGATGGATTGTTGGTTGGATGGATGGATGGATGGATGGATGGATGGTTTGATGGATCGATGGATGGATGGATGGATGGATGGATGGATGGATGGATGGATGGATGGATGGATGGTTGGTTTGATGGATGGATGGATGGGTGGATGGATTTACATATAGATTAAAGATTGGATGAATTGATGGATCATGATTTGATGGTAGCCTGGCTCTTAGTGTGTACCTGCTGTATCAGCAGCCATCGTTAATCATCTTTTGTTTTCTGCCTGACCTTTGTCCTTAAGATCTTCAACATGAAAACCATATTTTTCAGCCATGTCAGGGAGACATGTTGGAGTTAGGGCTGAGAGGCTGTTTTTACTCAGAGTGGTCCTGGTTGTCTCCCCTCTGAGGGGTGTTCAGGAGTACCTGCTCCCCCCGCTCCCTGAGGTGTTATCCTCTGCTGCTGTTTGGACTCCCCTCCCACGTCTCCAGACGAGCCGGTGTGCCGTGTACCAGCAGAGTCAGCATCTGACTGAGGCTAAAAGCTATTTTTCTCTGTGCCTCCTCTGTGCTGTGGAAACAGCTGGAGCTGCTTCAGGTTGTGGGTCAATACCAATTACTGTTCATACTGCTGGGCTAACTGCTAACACGGTCCAAAGCAAACAGTGGACAGGAGTCCCACGGAGCCAGCAGGACGGCCCAGGTCTAAGGACACAGTTAATGTCCCACTGAGCACGGGTCCGGTGGAGTTCCTGTCAAAGTACAAACTGCCTGGGTGTGGTTCTCCTTCTCTCAGGCTCTGTTACCTCCTCCAGGAGCAATCAGCTCTGTCCAAGGACGGTAATCTCAGTATGAGGGGAGGAGCTCTGACGCTAAGAGTGATGAGATAATGAGACTTTAACAAACGGAGCAATCTGAGAGAGTTAAACTCTGTGGATGATCGTGTTTCATACGGGTACAGGAACTGACAGAGGCCTCTCTCTGCTGGGGGGGAGGCTGACGTTAGAGGAGAGGGTACGCTGGGAGCACAGTGTGTCAGTGTTTGTGTAGAGGGGTCAAATACAGGCTGTTCTCCAGTTACAAACAAGTTTCGTTCCTACGACGAGTCGCAACCCCAAATTCCACTTACGTCAGATTTTTACCCTAAATCTCTAAATAACTCTCCAAACACATATATTATTCTTCCTATTCATGGATAAACAGATCCTGCTTTGATCATTTCTGCGTCCATGATGTGAAAATTACGGAGCACAAACACAGACAATCTTGTTTTTGTTACGTACATATATTTATTTGTGTCGTAAAGTACCGTAAAGTACTTACACCAAGGACCTCCATATGAATCTGAGTGACAGTGGGTGCTGTGTGAAATACGGTGGCCCTGAAGTGCAAAATCTGATGATGGGGAGGGGCAAATGAAATAAAAAGCTATAAAAAAAAAAACATAGTAATGTAAAAGAGAAAACAAAACAGGAGAAATTACAACAAAAAAAGAACACACAAAAAGAAAAGGAAAGAAATAAAGAAAACACCAGAAGAAAAAAAAACCAAAAAAAAAACAAAACAAATCAGTTTCCATCTTGTCTATATTGTTTCATTTTTTGTTGTCTTATTCTATTTTTGTTTGTTTGTTTTTCTTGTTTTCATTTTTGTTGTTGTTTTTTTTTTTCATCTTGTTAGCACCTTTTGTTGTCATGTGTTTTTTTTGTATCGTTGTATTTTCTTTTTTGTTGTGTGTTCATTTTTCTATTGTTTTTTTTCCCTTCTTCATTGTTGTGTCCTTTTTTAAAAAACAGACAAACATTTTTATTGTTATTGTTTATTTATGTATTCATTTTTTAATAATTTCACACTCTGTCTTTTTGTTGTTGTGTTTAATTTTTTTGTTTTTGTTTTGTGTTGTCTTTTTCCCTTTTTATTTGTCTGGTTTTTCTTTTGATAGTTGTCTTGTTCTTCTTTTTGTTCTCATATTTTTTCTGTGTGTCCTTTGTGTTTGTTTGTTTTTGTTTGTTTTTGTTTTGTTTTACTGTTTTTTCTTTCTTTTTTTTTTTTTTTGTTGCTGCATATTTTTTCACTTTGTGGCCGCCGTAGTGAAAAGCATTCGCCATATGTAACAGTTTTGTATTCCTTTCTTGAAAGTTATTTAACGTTGTCTGTAACAGGCAGAGCAGTCTCAAAGACCGTTGGAAAAACCTTGTGAGCACGGTAAACAATGTCAGCCAGCCGTCCTCAGAAAGAGTCAGGAGATTTGATTTAGATTAGATTTGTCAGACAGAAAAAAAAATGTTATTCCACCTGTAGAAAATGAGTCAACCCCGGTAGTGATGCTTTGAGAAAAAAGGAAAAACAAGACAAACAAAAAGCAATATAAAGTTAATGTAACTTGCCATAATTCAAAAAGTTGTGATTTCTTTTTCTCTCACTTTGACTCAAAAGCTTTTCAGCAGTTTGTCCCAGTTTCACTTTTTTCAACATTTAGTGAAAAAATGTTTTAAATTAAAGAGCAGATGAACTGGAGGGACGAGGACATTTTAACAGAGGATGAAGATAAAACTAAAACACAATAAGAAAAATCAACCAAAGACATAAAAAGAAGAAACAGCGCAGACTTTTACAGGTTGGAGTTCAGCGTCACGATCACCGTCTCTGCCAGACGCAGCAGCTCGTCATCATGGAGATAAATCCAGGATTTTATCTTTTTATCACGCTGTTGGAAACACTAAAGTCCTTCCTGTTCCCGCTCCAGGTCTGAACACGCTGATGAGATCCAATGTGAGGGGTGCTGGTCTGTTTTTTTTTGTTTGGCTGCCCGGACCGCCACACGCCTCAGGGGGAGTTTGTCCTCCTCCAACCAGCTCCTCATCCTCCTCAGCAGTGACTCACCCAGGTGTGTGTGTGTTTGGAGACCCAGAAAGGAGCAGGGAGTGTGTGTGGATGTGTGTGTGGCTGCTCACGTGTCAGCAAACACAAACCCTGCAGCCAGAGCCAAATAAAGTCTTCTCACCTGTGCCACCTCCTGAGGCCTGTGTCACCTCCTGAGGCCTGTGTCACCTCCTGAGGCCTGTGTCACCTCCTGAGGCCTGTGCCATGGCGGCTCAGAGCTGCTGGGACGATCAGCTGACCCTACGCGGCGAGGTCAGAGCCTTCACCCTCTGAGTCCAGGATCAGGAGCTGTTTGGTCTCCCTATATGAGCCGAACGACCCGGGGTGCAGACTTTAGAGGATGAGTCCGGAGCGTGAGCTGGGAGCTTAGACCAGGACTTGGACTTTGCGTATGCAAATTGTTTGAAGGGTGTTCAGTGATGGGTTTTTGGGGATTAGGGGGCGACGCTGCAATGAGACTGTTTGACTCCTATTTCCATACGATCCTCTTCCCTTCACCTAATCTCTGACCAGAGGTTAGCGCGCGGCGTCTGGAGGATTTGGCAGAAATGGAGAGGGAAGGCTTTGGATTCTGGTTTTAACATTATGTCTTTAAAGAAGTCAGCTTCTTCTCCTCAACAGCTCAGATATTTCTGCTTTCAGGAGCAGGGTGGGGGATTAATCAGTTTCAGTTTCCCCAGGCTGCTGTATCACCACATTCAAATTAACATTTTTCCACTGATATAATGTTTTTATTTGTTTTTATGAGGATGAAATAATCTGCTTTTGCTTCTTTGACATTCATGAGCTCTGATGTTACAGCATCCCTCTGAAAAACTGAAAAAAAACTACAGCAGCTTTCACCTCAAAGCATTTAAACATTGAACCCTTTTCACTTTGCAATCAGCCTTTTACTTTTTTTATGACTTGCATACATTTAAAGAGTAACAGAAGATGAGTTTTCCTTTTTACAAAATTAAAGCTGGTTAAATAAAAACTAAAAACTGAAGCAACCAAAGCACAAGGCAGTAAAATTAAGGGATGATGATGAACAGCTGTTTCATCTCAAAAGTTTTTAAACTTTAAACAAAGTTCTCTGTTTCTGTCATTGAAGAAGATATTTAGTATTTAACCAACATTTGATAAATTGCACGTCATTCTTTTATAGCATCATTTTGTTATTAGCAGATGTATTGTTATTTTTAAGTCATCTATAAATCAGTCAGACTTAATTATCCTTGTGTCAATTTTCACTTGTGTTTTCTGAGTGTTTTGTGTTTCCTGTTTTATTTTGAAAGTCTTACTCCCTGTGTGTTTGGCTTCCTTTCACTTCCTGCTCTTTTTTCTTCCAGTGTGTTTGCTCCTGATTAGCCTCACCTGGGCCTGGCTGTCACACCTGAGCCTGATTACCTTCAGTGTGTGTGTTTCCTCCCATCTGTGGCTCTCTGCTGTGTCTCTGTGGATTAACCTGGATTATTTTTGTGGAGTTTTCTCTTTTTCTGGAGTTTTTGTTGGATTCTCTTTGGAGGAGAGCTGATTTCAGACTTTTCTGAGTAAGTTTTTGATTTCATCACATGTGGCTTCAGTTACAGAGATAAGAAAACAGCAGTTGTTCAAAATAATAATGACATACTTCATGAAGCTTATTCAACAAGTGAAGTTTAAAGTTCAGTGCCTCAGCTTACCACAGACAGTGTGGAAACATCTTTAACTACACTCACACTTTCTGATGCTGCCCCACCCTGGAAACATACTGGACATTTATCTGCAGTGAAATTAACAATATTTGAAAAATGACTTGATAATTAACCATGAATTTATTCTTTTAGGCAGGTTACCTGATGAAACATAAATTCTAATGATAAATATCTGATTAAAATAATAAGAAAACCTGAGCTTACACTCATAACTAGAGACTGGCTTTGGAAAGACAGACCAGAGGAGGGTTTAAAAATTAAGGAAACTAGACAATTAACATAAAATTAGAGGGAATTTAAGAAAGGGTGTTATATTATGGACAAAATGAGAGAACAATATAGAAAAACAGCAACTTTAGTCATTCTTACTGCAAATATAGAAACATGTCACACTGGTAAAACATAAGTCAACAACCAATAAGAGAAGCCCTTCACCCTTTTTGTTGTTGTTGTTTATCTGTCCATATGGTTTCATATTTTATTTTATAATATATATTTGTTTTATTTTTATTTCTTTTTTGTCTGTGATGTTTTTCCAGTCACTTATTATTTTATTTTATTTTATTTTATTTTATTTTTTATTTTATTTCATTTAATCTTAGTTTTTATTTTCGTCTATATTTTTTTTTAAATTGCATTTTTATTTTATTTGATCTAATTTTACTTAATTTTATTTAATTTTAATTTTTTATTTTATTTAAGTTTTTATTTTGTATTTAATTTTATTTAAGTTTAGTTTAGTTTTAATTTAATTTAATTTATTTTAATTTTTATATGTAATTTAAATTTTTCTTTCAGTTTATTTTAGTTTATATTTCATATTAGTTTTTATTTATTTTTGTTTTATTTTATTTTGATCTATTTTTTCCCTTTTTTTCTTGTGGTAGGGTTTTTTTTTTTTCTTTTTTCCTTTTTTTTTGGAATTTAACTTTTTGTCAGTGTATTTTTTTTTTTAGTTTCAATGTATTCATGTTAATTAACCTTTATCTGCTAGCTTGGTATATTTATTTTTTGGTCTGTTGTATTGTAAGCTGTATCATAGTGGTAATTCACACTTGATAAAAATAAATAAATAAATAAAATAAAATAAAATAAAATAAACAACAACAACAACAACAACAAAAATGAATAAATGAGTCTTGTCATAGACTGGTTTAGATTAACAGAGATTAAAGGAATCAATCAAATCTTTTTGTTGGAGGAGATGGATGAAATGATCTCACTCCTTTATTCTGAGGCAGTGTATTTACCTCATCTTATAAATGTATGTATGACTGGATGCTGTTGAATTCATTCCTGTATGAACTCAGAATATCTCCAACAAAACCTTTAAATGCAGGAGCCGCCCCACCTCCACCCCCACTTCCACACACACAGTCAATCTGGAGAGTCCCGTTGGGGTCTCGGCGCCCCTATAGATGGATTACAGTGGGGTCAATATAATTTCTATCGGAGCAGGTGGAAATAGCTTTCATAAATATTCTATTATGCTTACCAAAAGCTCAGACGATAAATATTCCCTCCAACAGCCGGCTCAGAGGGAGCAGCTGCAAAATACGCGCTTTATGAAAAGCTCTCCTGACCTTCACAGCAACCTTTAAAAGCTCGGCCTCCACCGCCACCACCCTCTGCTGGCCCTCACCGGCTGCAGGTTTTCAGTAACATTCAGATGTCACTTTCATTTTTCAGTGATTTCATGTGATGTTCAGCCACAGATGACCTCCTCTGACCATCCCAATCATGTTAAAGGTAGAGACGGCTCTAATCCAGGATGTAAACCCTCCAAAAATCCCACTCCCCTCCCGTCAGTGTCCACGAGTTGGACTGAAAAACAGCTTCACACGTGTTTACAGAGGAGATTTCTGAGAATGAAGCTTTAGGTCAGTTTGTTTCTGTGAAAAGAGCAGAGTGGGCTCAGATTTCCACAGATTTATATCCTGGGATTATTTCTCAGATTGTTTGGGAGGCAGCAGTCTAACAGTTTGATGTAATAAGAAAGTCATTTCTGTCTGTCCAAAAACACGAGTTAAAATCTCTGTCTTCACATAAACACAGTTCAGGAATGAATCAAGCATGTTTTTAATTTTTAAATCAGTAAGTCTCAGTCTCCAAAGTTCATGTTATCACTTTTAAATCTACTGAACAACTGAAAAATGGTTAATTTGGTTTAAGTATATCCATTATTTTTTCCTTTTTCTAAGGAAAAATCAACCACGACTAAAATCTTCTGTTTCAGAAAAAAAGGTCGTTAAATCGGATTAATTCACTTCGTTATTCTGTCTGTAGAGAAGCTTTAAGTTTTCTGAGTTAAGTTTAAGTTTTATCCTCCAAATGTGGGTTACGCTTTTGGTGTCACTTTCACAGGAGAAATTAATCATTTATCTTGATTTATTTACTAGCATTAGCATTAGCATTAGCATTAGCATTAGCATTGGAGAAAGAATCCCATTCAGCTCTGAAGCAGATGCAAACATTAAAGCGACGTCCACGTTCATTCAGCCTGATTTGGCTGATAAATCAAACACATTAAAGCTCCTGGGAGGAGTTTTTACAGGTTACGAAATGGACTGAAATTATGGAAACTGCTTCTTTGGACCAATAAAAGAAAAAGAAAACACTTTCAGCATTTAATGAATTCTGATATGGATGTATTTCTATATTCGTATTAAACCTATAGAGCTACTTCCAGTGAACAGGGGTCTTATAAACGTGCTGACAAACCACCTTTTCTTTCATTTATCACAGAGAATATTCACAATTACTTCTGGGTTAAAGTTTTTCAAATACAGCAGAATGGATTTATTTATTTATTTATTTAGAGGGGGAAGGGAGATATAAAAGCTTTGTTTGCAGAAAAAATAAATGAAAAAATGGAACAGACAAAACGTTCAGCATAGGAGCTTTAAATCCAGATGTGACCAAAAGCACTGGTAGATCTTAGCTTAGACTAAATAAAGACAATTAAATTAAATAACATTAAATTAAATTACATCAAATTACATTAAATCATTAAATTAAATTAAATTACATTAAATATTAAATGAAATTAGATTAAATTAAATTAAATTAAATATCAAATTAAATTACATTAAATATTAAATTAAATTACATTAAATATAAAATTAATTAAATTAAATTAAATGAAATAAAATAAATAAATAAATAAATAAATAAATAAATAAATAAATAAATAAATAAATAAATAAATAAATAAATAAATATCAGTAATAATTTGACTTCCTGTCAGCCAGGTTAAAACATGCTATTTTCTATCAACCAATCAATAAGGTTTTATTTATAAAGCACATTTGATATGACTGAAACACTGCTCAAACTGCCACTGACTAAAATAATTAAAAATCAATTTATAAAAAAAAATACAACAACAAGCCATATAAGATTTTAGAGTAGAGACTAATGTACAACTCAGAATAAGAATACACATTTAAACAGTTTTGAAGTAAAAAAAAAAGAGGGAATTAAAACAATAATGACATTATTAATAGTTATTTATTCATTTAAAAAATGATTGTTAAGAAATATCTTGACAGTACTAAAACTTTTTCTGAATATATTGAGTTACACTCTATTTAAATTGTTTATGTAAAAGTAACACTTCAACTATGACTTGATGGATTTTTTCGTTGAAAAATGTGAAAAGCTATAGTTTTACATTTTCACATTATTATACAAATTTCATCTGATTTCTTAAATAACAATAATAATAATAATAATAATAATAATAATAATAATAATAATAATAATAATAATAATAAAAATAGTAATAATAATAATAATAATAATAATTATTATTATTATTATTATTATTATTATTATTATTATTATTATTATTATTAATATTATTATTATTATTCGTAGTAGTAGTAGTAGTAGTAGTTTTATTATTATTTTGTTTTATTTTTTTTTTTTCATTTATTTTATTGATGGTGGTCATTTAGCCATGACTTGTGGATTGTCTGGAAGCAATTAACCCTCCTCATCCTCGCCCTCTTTGCAGAGTCAGGGTTTCATTTCCTCTCAGTGATCGACGCTTTGATATTTCCTCCAGCTCATGCAGATACCACCATACCAAACCATTTTCATGACGCCCAATTTACATCTGTTTAGAGCCCAAGGAGCCGCTGCAGTAGCAGAAAGTCAAACCTATTTGTAAGTCTGACCTGCTGCAGCTTAATCTCTGTCAGAGCTCCCTGCAGTGAGAGTGTGTGTGTGTGTGTGTGTGTGTGTGTTTGTGAGAGCACGCTCCTGTATGACCATTACGTTGTAAGCCTGTAACATCCACGCTGGTCATGCTCTGTCGATGGAGGATGTTGTTGCGTTGCAGCACGAGATAAGAGGATCAAGGAGACACACGGCTGCCCTGGATGTGCGCTGGTGTGTTATCTCATTTTTTCATCTTTTTCAGGGAGCTGCGATCTTTGCCTCTGGGGGCTGCCTCAATATTTCATGACTGTGCAATGTATCTTTTGACACTGAAATGTGCTGTGAATTAAACATGACTGACTGCATAATCAAAAGCTTTTAATGCAGCGGAGGCCAGGCCTCTTTGGGTTTGGCTCTGTGATTAGAGAGTAAACGGCTGCAGGTTTTGGTGAACTTAATGAGGAGGGTTTGCTTGGCGTGGCACAGGCACGGTCGATGCACTTCTTGAAAAGAGAGATCAGCCTGTTGGTGCTTTTTTTTTTTATAGCCACTTCAATCACTGGAGAAGCAGGTCCACTGCTCCACGGAGGCATGAAGGAGCAGTAAAAAGTTGTTTGTAGAGTATTAAATGTGGAGGCGGCCTCCAGGCCTTTATTTTCCTGCAGGAGATTCATTGGAGGAGGCAGACGCTTTGTTCAGGAGTTAAAGCTTTAAAGTTAGTCTCAAATTGTGGCTAAGTGGTTCTATTTCTGTAAAGTTTGGCACTTTGAGATGAAATGAGCAGATCTCAGCCTGTGGAGGTTTGTAGAAATCACCGTGCAGTGTAACCACAGAGTGTACTCACAGCACTTACACCTCAGTGAAGTCCGCGCTCGTCTTCCTGTTTCATACAAACTTTTCCTGAAGACGAGGCCCTCATATAGGATTACTCTCTAACACCTCGACTCCAGAGAGCGTGCTCGTTATAAATAAAGTGCCAATGCAATCCATCAGCTCAGGTAATAAAGCTGCTCTTTATGCTAACGATGCAGCCCAAGCAGGACTTGGCTCGGCACTAAAGTACAGGACAATCTTTCCTGCCTCACACTTAATAAGCTGTTTGTTATAAGACTCCCAAACTGCCTCTAAATGAAACTGTGTGCCAAACTCCTTAAATCTCTCATCCTCCTCACCCTGAGCTCTGTGACGGTGTTTTACTAACGACTCTGACCTGTTGAGTCCAGGCCGCACTGACAGTTTATTATAAATCATCCAGGTGTTTAATGCTGTTTGAGTTTCCTGCTTTGATCTGCTCAGTGCTGAGATGGACCAGAGATGGACCAGACACAGACCTGGTGGAAATCAGTCTTAAAAGACGACAGGATCCTTTGTCAACCCTAAACTAACAGCACAAGCCTCACTTACACTCAGTGCTTCTCTGTCCACGCGGCTCAGCACTGATGTTGTTTGTCCTCTGTCTGTGTAACTTAGTCACTGTTACAGAGACAAAGAGTCCACCTACCCAGGACCACTGTTTAACAGCCCCCCTGATTTTCTGTCTGACTAACCTTCTTAACAAATGGACCTTTTTATTTTCTGACTAACAGACCATCTAATTTTCTAATAAACAGACTTTCTGACTAACAAGCCTTCTAGTATTCTGATTAACCAACATTTTAACCAACAGACCTCATCATTTCCTGGATAACTGACCTTCTTCACAAATAAACCTTCTAATTTTTGGACTAAAGAGCCATCTGATTTTAATTTCAAACAGACCATTTGATTTTCTTGTTGATATATTTTCTGACCAATGGACCTTTTGAATTTCTGACTAATGGACCTTCTGACTGACAGTTCTTTCAAAAACTTTGACCAACTGACCTCCTGACTGTTGGACTTTCTTATTTTCTGACTAACAGGCATTCTGATTAACAGACCATCTGATTTTCAAGTTAATGGATTTCCTGACTAAAGCCTTTTAAAAATCTGACCAAGCAGACCTTCTGACTGACACTTTTATGACCAACAGACTTTCTGACTGATGGACATTCTGATTTTCTGACTAAAGGGCCTTCTGATCTTCATTCCCAACATCCCATCTTGTTTTTTTATCAATATATTTTCTGACATATTGACCTGACTAACAAACCATTTGATTTTCTGACTAACAGGTATTCTGACTAACAGGCTATCTACGTTTCAAAGTAATGGATTTTCTGACTAACAAGCCTTTTGATAATCTGACCATGCAGACCTTATGACTGACAGCTTTTTGACCGACTGACTTTCTGACTCATGGACTTTCTGATTTTTTAAATAAAGGGCCTTCCGACCAACAAACCATTCAATTTTCTGACTAACTAAACTTCTCACTAACAAACAGTTACATTTTCTTACTAACAGACCTTCTGACTGACAAACCTTTTGATCTTCTGACTAACTAACCTTCTGTCTAACAAACAGTTTGATTTTCTGACTAACAATCCTTCCGACTAACGAACCATTTGATTTTCTGACTAGTAGACCTTTTGACTCACCAACCGTTTGATTTTTTGACCAACTGACCCCCTGACTAACAAATTGTTTTTATTTTCTGACTAACTCAACTTCTAATGAATGAAACGTTTGGTTTTTTGACTAAGTGACCTTTTCACTAACCAACCGTTTGATTTTTTGACTCACTGACCTTCTGACTAACAAATCATTTGATTTTCTGACTAATGGGCAACAACACTGTTCGTCACAACCTTTTGACCATATATGGACACGCAGTTTTCTCCATGTTGAACAGGAAACATGTGATTAGATTAAAAACAGAATCAAACTCACTGAAAGGGAAACTCTTCAGGGTGGATCACTAAAGTTACTCTAACTTCTGCGTTTACTGTGACTGAAAACCACTCACCTCGGCTGGGATCCTCTCTTTCCTCCTGAACGCCGCCCTGGGTGGATTTTTCTCTCCTCTACATCACTCGGAGACATTTCTGTGAGAGTTTAATATTCCTGCGCCTCATTCAGGAACTGAAGGACACCTTTGGGTTAGAGAAGAAGCTGAAAATATCTCACATTTACTCAAAATATCTCACTTTAACTGCAGAGTTAAACGCCTCTTTATGGAGTCTTATTTCACTTCAGGGGACGGCGTCAGAGCAGGAATAAAACAGTTTTTAGTCTTTATTAAAAATGTCTGCCATCAGTGCGTGGACAGGATTTTAGTATAAAAACTGTGATGTGAAGTTTTTGTGAGATTCAGTCGTTGGCAGAAGAGGAGAGAGGTTTAAACGAAGGCACATCAGCTTTCCTCAGCGAACACATGAAAAACCTCCCGAGGCGTCAGAGAGGTGACAGCGTTTGAGAGCCTTCATGGCCTTGTTTAAGCTAATCCTCAGACAGATTCACTGCTTCACACACTACAAAGTTTTGATTTATCGTCTGTTTGAAGGAACAAAGAGCTCCTCTCTGATCTATATATTCACAACATTCGTCATGACGCAAAGGCCTGGAAAGACCAGTGGGTCAGGGTTTTCACATCCTAATGACCCTCTCTGGGACTTACTCCCTCATTTCTCTCCCACCTCTGAGGAGGACTCAGAGATATGGATAAGGACGGCCCCGCAGAGGATACATGACCCCGTTCCACATGTGTCACGCTGATCTAATGGGCCCGGACCCTACGAGGAGGATCCAGAGGGTGTAAAACGGTTCCTACTTGACTCCGTGTCGTTGGTCGGTCCGAGCAGGATAATGAGGCTGTGGCTGCAGAGAGAGGCTGGAGGTGCTTCACAGTAAAACTACCTCAACCTCTGTGAGCTCAGGGACCAGCGGGGTCAGCTCAAACCCCAGAGTCCCTCAGAGAGATGAGGAAAATTAAACATGGCAGATGTGTCTGCTCTTTAGCTGAACAGAGGAACTCAGATCATTTATTTAGTGGACTTAATGCCTCTGTGTTTGAGTACTCCGTCCCAAAACGAGAGAAACAAACAGTGTGTAATTGAATTATGATAAAGAGCGTTGGATAATGAAAGGAAAACAGAGCATAAAGAGCACCTTGGAGAGTTCGACGCAGTTAGTCGGAGGAAATAAATCCTGACGCGGCACCGCAGGGATTGTGCTCGAAACCTGCTCTCACAACCACTGACAGCCCAAAAATTAGCCAGGAAGTGTGTGTAACTAGCAACCATCAGCGCCGTAAACCAATTAGAAGGTGACAGGAAGCCAGCAGACTCACACAAAGCCAGCCAGCAGTCTTCTTCTCTGCTTTTTACCAGCCGCACAAAGGAGATGTCACTGCTTTTTGTTGCTAATTACCACTCTTTCAATTATCCCCTGATGACGGGGAATTATGTTATTAATAAATTGCTATGAATTAAGCCATTAATGTGCGCTCGTTGCTGACTTTGACGTATGTTTTAATTGGATTTGTCCAACCTGTGGCTAATTACACGCCGTATACAAACACTCACTGTACTGTGCTATCTTCTGTTTGTGTTTTGCAGAGATTGTGGAGCTGCTCTCCTCTCCAGTCGAGCTGACTTCAAGGTAGGAGTCATAAAAACCAGCGACTGAGCCACGCTGTGTAATTAATGTGGACCTGCTGTGTGTTTTTAGCTTCAACTTGGTGGAGAAAGTACAGGCGTATGAATTTCCTGTGGCAAGATGCACGAGGCTGTCAAAACAGAGCACGAGAAGAGGTGTGTGTGTGTGTGTGTGTGTCAGGTTTAGTTTGTTTATTGTGTCATGGACAGTCCCTTTTAATTAACTGTACAGTGAAAGAGGCAGCTTTAGCATTTGAAGCTAATTTCCTGCAGTAGTCCCTCGCTAGTTATCAGATAGGCAGGCTGAGATAAAAACATCACATTTAAAATGTCTGGTTATCACAGGACTAAAACAACAACTCATCACAAACCCTGAAATGAATGATGTTATTCCTCCAGTAGTTCAATGGCTTTATTATTTACTTCATTGTGCTTTATTTTCTTTTATTTTTATTGGTGATAAATGGCTGAAACACCCAATGACCACCAGGGGCTCTACTGAGGACGTGTTCTGAAATTTTACCATCATAATAATCCAGCGCTAGATCGATAAAGAGGTCATGTTTTAGCCTTTAGACCTAACCCAGATATTTTTTTCTAAACCTAGCCTACCATATACCTGACCATAAACCTAACTCTAATCCTAACTCTAAATTTAGCCTTAAAAACCTAGCCCAAACTCTTTTTCATTTCAAACTCTTGCAAACACTTTTTTTTTTTTTTTTTTTCAAAACCTAACCCTATCCCTGAATTTAGCCTTAAATTACTGGTCCAAACTCTTTTTTCCTGAAACTTGCCCAAACTCTTATCATAAACCTAGCCCAGACTTTTTTTTCACCTAAACCTAACTCTAATCCTTACCCTAAATTAAGCCTTAAAATCCTAGCCCAAAGACTTTTTTTTTCTAAACCCTAACTAACCGCATACCTAACTCTAAATTTAGCCTCAAAAACCTAGGCCAAACTCTTTTCCTTTTTCAAAGTCTTTCAAACTCTTAAAAAAAAAAAATACCTAACCCTAATCCTATCCCTGAATTTAGCCTTAAAATACGGTCCAAACTTTTTTTTTTTCCTAGACCTAGCCCAAACTCTTTTTCCTAAACCTAACCCTAATCCTTTCCCTGAATTTAGCCTTAAAATCCTTGCCAAAAGGCTTTTCCCTAAACCTTAACTACCCCCATACCTACCCCTAAATTAAGCCTACAAACCTATTCTAAACACTTTTTCCTGAACCCAGCCCAAACTCTTTTTGTTTTCTCGAAACCTAACCCTTATTCTTACCCTAAATTTAGCCTTAAAATCCTAGCCCAAAGACTATTTTCTAAACCCTAACTGACCCCATACCTAGCCCTAGAGCCTGACCCTAAAACAAACCAAAAAACCTAGCCCAAACACTTTTTCCAAGACCTAACCTACCACATACCTATCCCTAATCCTTACCCCAGTCCTTACTCTAAATTTAGCCTTAAAATCCTAGCTCAAAGACTATTTTTTAAATTCTAATTACTCCCATACCTAACCCTAGAGCCTAACCCTAAATCAAGCCTAAAAATCCTAGCTCAAACACTCTTTCCTACACCTAATCTTCCACATACCTAACCCTAATCCCTACCCTAATTTCACCTCAAAATCCTAGCCCGAAGACTTTTTCCTAAACCTTACCTCAATCGTAAAAACACAAATCTTTAAAACCTTAAGCACCCTTTCCTTTGCCTAAACTTAACCACCTTACCTTCTGGACCCACCCTGGATCACCACCTGCTCCTGGGGAACCCATGCCTTGCTTGCCATTGGGTCCCAGGGAACCAAAACTTAAGCCCCTGTCCTGACTACAACCACCACTCTGGCTGATAAAAAAAGAAAAAAAAAAGATAATAATAATAAAAATAGTAATAATAATTGTAATAATAATAATAATAATAATAATAATAATAATAATAATAATAATAATAATAATAATAATAGTAATAATAATAATAATAATAATTAAAGCTGCGAGCAGCGTTGAACGGGCCTTCGCCCTGTGTGGGCCAGTCGGAGCGTGTCGCAGCCGCCACATGTGCTTGCCCAATCCCTGCCAATAGGAGCATGTCCCAGCTGCCGCATGTCCATGCTGCCGCATGAGCAGCGAATTGTGGCTCAGCCACCGCCACATTAGCTGCAAAATGTGGCTCAGCCGAGAGCCATAGGTTTAGGCACGTTCCAACGGAGCATCTTGTTAGTCGTACATTCAGATGCTGTGGAGTGATCCAGAGGCTTCATTGATGTCCAGTGAGTTAAGCTGTTTTATAAAGAACAAGCGTTGTGTAAAAAGATTCTTTCGATTTCACTAAGAAGCAGATACAGCTATAGCTGGGAAGCTTATCCCATGTCATTAACACTGACAGCCTGCATGTGTTGAGAGGAGTTTGCCCTGTTTAAAGTCTTACACCTGCAACTCAATGGGGTAAGGGTGTTTATGCAGTCTAGCAGTGCTGGTAATTGAGAGAACAGTGGTAAAACTCCTGGAAAAAACACCAGGTTGGTACAACAGGGTCACAGATCATTTTCTTGTAAAGGAATGGAGGGTAGAATTTATGTTTAAATAAAGAAACAATTTTATGAAGCGCTATGTAGCACTAATGTAAGTGCAACCAATGATGGAAATGCACTGAAGCTGTGACACAGAGCCTCTGTGTTCATGGGCTCACAAGGTGTATGAGGATCAAATCTTGGTACTGAATGGCAGTCAGTGTCCCTCTGGTGAGCACATGGAGGGGTATGCAGCCCTCTGACAAAAAATGTTAACCCACAGCATTTATGATTCACTGTCAAACAGGTTCTGCAATCAATGTTGCAGACAGCAGAATGTCTCCACAGTGTTTCCATAACATTGCCTGCATGTCCCAACTGCCGCGTGAGCAACAAAATGTGGCTCAGCCAAAAGCCATAGGTCTAGGCATGAGAGTTGAGCCCAAAACTTATGATGCCCATAGCTTAAAGTAGCTGGACAGGCTGTAGATATGAGCCCCTGGGTGGCGCTATGGAGCATTAATATAAGTGCAACCAGTGATAAAAATGCACTGAGGCTTTGACACTGAACCTCTGTGTGCATTTTGGCCCTGATCCAACACTGTACTAGAGAACCATTAAGGTTTTAATGAAATGGTTAAAATGGTCAACTTTGAGCCTCATTTGTGGCCACACCCATTCACGTAGCGAAAATCTGTTTGAAACATGTCAATGTCAGTGAGTATAGTATACACAGGCCAAGTTTGGAGTGGATCTAATGAAAAACCAAGGAATTGTTCCATTTCGTCTGAGGCTAAAAATCGTCAAAATCCGATGTTTATGGCCAAATTGCGGACTTCCTGTTTGGAATTCACTATGGTCATAATAGAGTTTTTTGTAGGCGTTGGCATGAATGTTATACCCATCAAATTTCAGGCCTGTAGCTCAATGTGGCCGGGGGGACAAAAATTTTGAGCCCCTTGGTGGCGCTATGGAGCATTAATTTTAATGCAAATAATGATAGAAATACAATCAGGCTGTGACAGTGAACATGTATGTGATTTTTTGTCCTGATCCAACATTGTACAGGAGAGCTACTAAGATTTTCAAAAAGTTGCAAAATGGTCAACTTTGACCGTCATTTGTGGCCACGCCCACAAATATTACAACAATGTTTTAATACATTTTTATCTTTAATATGTGTTGTTCACACAGGCCAAGTTAAGAGTTGATCTGATGGAAAACTTAGAAATCATTCCATTTTATCTGAGGCTAAAAATCGTCAAAATCCGATGTTTACGGGCAAATAGCGAACTTCCTGTTCGGAATTGAATTTGGTCATAATACAATTTTTTGTAGGTCTAGGCATGCTTGTTATGCCTACCAAATTTCAGGCCTTTAGCTCAAAGTAGTCGGGAAGCCAAAATTTTCAGCCCCTTGGTGGTGCTATGGAGCATTAATGTTAAGGCAACTAATGATAGAAATGGAATCAGGATCAGACAGTGAACACGTGTGTGAATTTTTGTCCTGATCAAACATTGTACAGGAAAGTTATTAAGATTTTCCAAAAGTGGCAAAATGGCCAACTTTGACGGTCATTTGTGACCACGCCCAAAAATATGAAAACAATCTTTTAATAACTTTTACTCTTCAACATGTGTTGTTCACACAGGCCAAGTTTGGAGTTGATCTGAGAAAAAACCTAGGACAAGTTCGTTCAAATACGTACCCTATACATGTAATTTTTCCAATTTCAGGCCTTTGCCAGTAGGGGGCGCTGTACTTTTTTGAGGAAATAATTACATGGCTGTGTCCGTGACGCAACACTGAATATGTGTGTCCGTTTTGGTGCATATCGGAAAAAGTTGAGGAAATGCCGAACTTTGAGCCCACGTCGTAGCCACGCCCATCAAGATAGAAACAATCTTTTAATAACTTTTAATCTTCACTGTGAATTGTATACACATGCCAAGTTTGGAGTTGATGCGTCAAAAACCCTAGGACAAGTTCGTTCAAATACGTAGGCCAAAATCGCTAAATTTCGACGTTTAGGTGCAAATAGCAAAGTTCGTGTTCAGAAATCACGCAAGTCATAAGAGACTTTTTTGTACGTGTGGGCATGCTTGTGCTGTGTGCAAAATTTCAGGGCTGTAGCTCTGTGTCGGCCTAGGGGCTGCAGTTTTAAGCCACTAGGGGGCGCTATGGAGCGTTCATTTTTGTGCAAGTTGCAGATTCATAAATTTTTTAGGGCATGTAATTTTTGGGTACACGTCTGTTCGTGTTTTCGCCAAGCGTCTGCGCGCAATTTGTGTTTAATGCGGCAGAAAGAAACATAAATAATTAAAGCTGCGAGCAGCGTTGAACGGGCCTTCGCCCTGTGTGCGCCAGTCGGAGCGTGTCGCAGCCGCCACATGTCTGCCCAATGCCTGCCAATAGGAGCATGTCCCAGCTGCCGCATGAGCAGCGAATTGTGGCTCAGCCACCGCCACATTAGCTGCAAAATGTGGCTCAGCCTAGAGCCATAGGTTTAGGCACGTTCCAACGGAGCATCTTGTGAGTCGTACATTCAGATGCTGTGGAGTGATCCAGAGGCTTCATTGATGTCCAGTGAGTTTACCTGTTTTATAAAGAACAAGCGTTGTGTATAAAGATTCTTTCTGATTTCACCAAGAAGCAGATACAGCTATAGCTGCGGAGCTTCTCCCATGTCAGTAACACTGACAGCCTGCATGTGTTGAGAGGAGTTTGCCCTGTTTAAAGTCTTACACCTGCAACACAATGGGGTAAGGGTGTTTATGCAGTCTAGCTGTGCTGGTAATTGAGAGAACAGTGGTAAAACTCCTGGAAAAAACACCAGGTTGCTACAACAGGGTCACAGATCATTTTCTTGTAAAGGAATGGAGGGTAGAATTTATGTTTAAATAAAGAAACAATTTAATGAAGCGCTATGTAGCACTAATGTAAGTGCAACCAGTGATGGAAATGCACTGAAGCTGTGACACAGAGCCTCTGTGTGCATGGGCTCACAAGGTGTATGAGGATCAAATCTTGGTACTGAATGGCAGTCAGTGTGCCTCTGGTGAGCACATGGAGGGGTATGCAGCCCTCTAACAAATAAATGTTAACCCACAGCATTTATGATTCACTGTCAAACAGGTTCTGCAAACGATGTTGCAGACAGCAGAATGTCTCCACAGTGTTTCAATAACATTGCCTGCATGTCCCAGCTGCCGCATGAGCAGCAAAATGTGGCTCAGCCAAAAGGCATAGGTCTCGGCATGAGGGTTGAGCCCCAAACTTTTCATGCCTGTAGCTTAAAGTAGCTGGACAGGCTGCAGTTATGAGTTCCTTGGTGGCGCTGTGGAGCATTAATGTTAGTGCAACCAGTGATAGAAATGCACTGAGGCTTTGACACTGAACCTCTGTGTGCATTTTGGCCCTGATCCAACACTGTACTAGAGAACCATTAAGGTTTTAATGAAACAGTTAAAATGGTCAACTTTGACCCTCATTTGTGGTCACGCCCATTCACGTAGCAAAAATCCCTTTGGAACATATCAATGCCAGTGAGTGTAGTATACACAAGCCAAGTTTGGAGTTGATCTGATGAAAAACCAAGGAATTGTTCCATTTCATCTGAGGCTAAAAATCGTCAAAATTCGATGTTTATGGCCAAGTAGCGGACTTCCTGTTTGGAATTCACTATGGTCATAATGGAGTTTTTAGTAGGCATTGGCATGATTGTTATACCCACCAAATTTCAGGCCTGTAGCTCAATGTGGCCGGGGGGACAAAAATTTAGAGCCCCTTGGTGGCGCTATGGAGCATTAACTTTAATTTAAATAATGATAGAAATAAAATCAGGCTGTGACAGTGAACATGTGTGTGAATTTTTATCCTGTCCCAACATTGTTCAGAAGAGCTATTAAGATTTTCAAAAAGTTGCAAAATGGTCAAATTTGACGGTCATTTGTGGCCACGCCCACAAATATTAAAACAATGTTTTAATACATTTTTATCTTTTATATGTGTTGTTCACACAGGCCAAGTTTGGCATTGATCGGATGAAAAACCAATGAATTGTTCCATTTAGTCTGAGGCTAAAAATCGTCAAAATCCGATGTTTTTGGCCAAATTTCGAACTTCCTGTTCGGAATTGACTATGGCCATAATACAATTTTTTGAAGGTCTTGGCATGATTGTTATGCGTACCAAATTTCAGGCCTGTAGCTCAAAGAAACCAGGAAGCCAAAATTTTCAGCCCCTTGGTGGCGCTATGGAGCATGAATGTTAAGGCAACTAATGATAGAAATGGAATCAGGATCAGACAGTGAACACGTGTGTGAATTGTTGTCCTGATCAAACATTGTACAGAAAAGTTATTAAGATTTTCCAAAAGTGGAAAAATGGCCAACTTTGACGGTCATTTGTGACCACGCCCAAAAATTTGAAAACAATCTTTTAATAACTTTTTGTCTTTAACATGTGTTGTTCACACAGGCCAAGTTTGGAGTTGATCTGAGAAAAAACCTAGGACTAGTTCGTTCAAATACGTACCCTATACATGTAATTTTTCCAAATTCAGGCCTTTGCCAGTAGGGGGCGCTGTACTTTTTTGAGGAAATAATGACATGTCTGTGTCCGGGGCGCAACACTGAACATGTGTGTCCGTTTTGGTGTATATCGGAGAAAGTTGAGGAAATGCCGAACTTTGAGCCCACGTCGTAGCCACGCCCATCAAGATAAAAACTATCTTTTAATAACTTTTAATCCTCACTGTGGATTGTATACATATGCCAAGTTTGGAGTTGATAAGTCAAAAACCCTAGGACAAGTTCGTTCAAATACGTAGGCCAAAATCGCTAAATTTCGAAGTTTAGGTGCAAATAGCGAAGTTCGTGTTCAGAAATCACGCAGCTCATAAGAGACTTTTTTGTACGTGTGGGCATGCTTGTGCTGTGTGCAAAATTTCAGGGCTGTAGCTCAATGTCGGCCTAGGGGCTGCAGTTTTAAGCCACTAGGGGGCGCTATGGAGCGTTCATTTTTGTGCAAGTTGCAAATTCATAAATTTTTTGGGGCATGTAATTTTTGGGTACACGTCTGTTCGCGTTTTCGCCAAGCGTCGGCGCGCAATTTGTGTTTAATGCGGCGGAAAGAAACATAAATAATTAAAGCTGCGAGCAGCGTTGAACGGGCCTTCGCCCTGTGTGCGCCAGTCGGAGCGTGTCGCAGCCGCCACATGTCTGCCCAATGCCTGCCAATAGGAGCATGTCCCAGCTGCCGCATGAGCAGCGAATTGTGGCTCAGCCACCGCCACATTAGCTGCAAAATGTGGCTCAGCCTAGAGCCATAGGTTTAGGCACGTTCCAACGGAGCATCTTGTGAGTCGTACATTCAGATGCTGTGGAGTGATCCAGAGGCTTCATTGATGTCCAGTGAGTTTACCTGTTTTATAAAGAACAAGCGTTGTGTATAAAGATTCTTTCTGATTTCACCAAGAAGCAGATACAGCTATAGCTGCGGAGCTTCTCCCATGTCAGTAACACTGACAGCCTGCATGTGTTGAGAGGAGTTTGCCCTGTTTAAAGTCTTACACCTGCAACACAATGGGGTAAGGGTGTTTATGCAGTCTAGCTGTGCTGGTAATTGAGAGAACAGTGGTAAAACTCCTGGAAAAAACACCAGGTTGCTACAACAGGGTCACAGATCATTTTCTTGTAAAGGAATGGAGGGTAGAATTTATGTTTAAATAAAGAAACAATTTAATGAAGCGCTATGTAGCACTAATGTAAGTGCAACCAGTGATGGAAATGCACTGAAGCTGTGACACAGAGCCTCTGTGTGCATGGGCTCACAAGGTGTATGAGGATCAAATCTTGGTACTGAATGGCAGTCAGTGTGCCTCTGGTGAGCACATGGAGGGGTATGCAGCCCTCTAACAAATAAATGTTAACCCACAGCATTTATGATTCACTGTCAAACAGGTTCTGCAAACGATGTTGCAGACAGCAGAATGTCTCCACAGTGTTTCAATAACATTGCCTGCATGTCCCAGCTGCCGCATGAGCAGCAAAATGTGGCTCAGCCAAAAGGCATAGGTCTCGGCATGAGGGTTGAGCCCCAAACTTTTCATGCCTGTAGCTTAAAGTAGCTGGACAGGCTGCAGTTATGAGTTCCTTGGTGGCGCTGTGGAGCATTAATGTTAGTGCAACCAGTGATAGAAATGCACTGAGGCTTTGACACTGAACCTCTGTGTGCATTTTGGCCCTGATCCAACACTGTACTAGAGAACCATTAAGGTTTTAATGAAACAGTTAAAATGGTCAACTTTGACCCTCATTTGTGGTCACGCCCATTCACGTAGCAAAAATCCCTTTGGAACATATCAATGCCAGTGAGTGTAGTATACACAAGCCAAGTTTGGAGTTGATCTGATGAAAAACCAAGGAATTGTTCCATTTCATCTGAGGCTAAAAATCGTCAAAATTCGATGTTTATGGCCAAGTAGCGGACTTCCTGTTTGGAATTCACTATGGTCATAATGGAGTTTTTAGTAGGCATTGGCATGATTGTTATACCCACCAAATTTCAGGCCTGTAGCTCAATGTGGCCGGGGGGACAAAAATTTAGAGCCCCTTGGTGGCGCTATGGAGCATTAACTTTAATTTAAATAATGATAGAAATAAAATCAGGCTGTGACAGTGAACATGTGTGTGAATTTTTATCCTGTCCCAACATTGTTCAGAAGAGCTATTAAGATTTTCAAAAAGTTGCAAAATGGTCAAATTTGACGGTCATTTGTGGCCACGCCCACAAATATTAAAACAATGTTTTAATACATTTTTATCTTTTATATGTGTTGTTCACACAGGCCAAGTTTGGCATTGATCGGATGAAAAACCAATGAATTGTTCCATTTAGTCTGAGGCTAAAAATCGTCAAAATCCGATGTTTTTGGCCAAATTTCGAACTTCCTGTTCGGAATTGACTATGGCCATAATACAATTTTTTGAAGGTCTTGGCATGATTGTTATGCGTACCAAATTTCAGGCCTGTAGCTCAAAGAAACCAGGAAGCCAAAATTTTCAGCCCCTTGGTGGCGCTATGGAGCATGAATGTTAAGGCAACTAATGATAGAAATGGAATCAGGATCAGACAGTGAACACGTGTGTGAATTGTTGTCCTGATCAAACATTGTACAGAAAAGTTATTAAGATTTTCCAAAAGTGGAAAAATGGCCAACTTTGACGGTCATTTGTGACCACGCCCAAAAATTTGAAAACAATCTTTTAATAACTTTTTGTCTTTAACATGTGTTGTTCACACAGGCCAAGTTTGGAGTTGATCTGAGAAAAAACCTAGGACTAGTTCGTTCAAATACGTACCCTATACATGTAATTTTTCCAAATTCAGGCCTTTGCCAGTAGGGGGCGCTGTACTTTTTTGAGGAAATAATGACATGTCTGTGTCCGGGGCGCAACACTGAACATGTGTGTCCGTTTTGGTGTATATCGGAGAAAGTTGAGGAAATGCCGAACTTTGAGCCCACGTCGTAGCCACGCCCATCAAGATAAAAACTATCTTTTAATAACTTTTAATCCTCACTGTGGATTGTATACATATGCCAAGTTTGGAGTTGATAAGTCAAAAACCCTAGGACAAGTTCGTTCAAATACGTAGGCCAAAATCGCTAAATTTCGAAGTTTAGGTGCAAATAGCGAAGTTCGTGTTCAGAAATCACGCAGCTCATAAGAGACTTTTTTGTACGTGTGGGCATGCTTGTGCTGTGTGCAAAATTTCAGGGCTGTAGCTCAATGTCGGCCTAGGGGCTGCAGTTTTAAGCCACTAGGGGGCGCTATGGAGCGTTCATTTTTGTGCAAGTTGCAAATTCATAAATTTTTTGGGGCATGTAATTTTTGGGTACACGTCTGTTCGCGTTTTCGCCAAGCGTCGGCGCGCAATTTGTGTTTAATGCGGCGGAAAGAAACATAAATAATTAAAGCTGCGAGCAGCGTTGAACGGGCCTTCGCCCTGTGTGCGCCAGTCGGAGCGTGTCGCAGCCGCCACATGTCTGCCCAATGCCTGCCAATAGGAGCATGTCCCAGCTGCCGCATGAGCAGCGAATTGTGGCTCAGCCACCGCCACATTAGCTGCAAAATGTGGCTCAGCCTAGAGCCATAGGTTTAGGCACGTTCCAACGGAGCATCTTGTGAGTCGTACATTCAGATGCTGTGGAGTGATCCAGAGGCTTCATTGATGTCCAGTGAGTTTACCTGTTTTATAAAGAACAAGCGTTGTGTATAAAGATTCTTTCTGATTTCACCAAGAAGCAGATACAGCTATAGCTGCGGAGCTTCTCCCATGTCAGTAACACTGACAGCCTGCATGTGTTGAGAGGAGTTTGCCCTGTTTAAAGTCTTACACCTGCAACACAATGGGGTAAGGGTGTTTATGCAGTCTAGCTGTGCTGGTAATTGAGAGAACAGTGGTAAAACTCCTGGAAAAAACACCAGGTTGCTACAACAGGGTCACAGATCATTTTCTTGTAAAGGAATGGAGGGTAGAATTTATGTTTAAATAAAGAAACAATTTAATGAAGCGCTATGTAGCACTAATGTAAGTGCAACCAGTGATGGAAATGCACTGAAGCTGTGACACAGAGCCTCTGTGTGCATGGGCTCACAAGGTGTATGAGGATCAAATCTTGGTACTGAATGGCAGTCAGTGTGCCTCTGGTGAGCACATGGAGGGGTATGCAGCCCTCTAACAAATAAATGTTAACCCACAGCATTTATGATTCACTGTCAAACAGGTTCTGCAAACGATGTTGCAGACAGCAGAATGTCTCCACAGTGTTTCAATAACATTGCCTGCATGTCCCAGCTGCCGCATGAGCAGCAAAATGTGGCTCAGCCAAAAGGCATAGGTCTCGGCATGAGGGTTGAGCCCCAAACTTTTCATGCCTGTAGCTTAAAGTAGCTGGACAGGCTGCAGTTATGAGTTCCTTGGTGGCGCTGTGGAGCATTAATGTTAGTGCAACCAGTGATAGAAATGCACTGAGGCTTTGACACTGAACCTCTGTGTGCATTTTGGCCCTGATCCAACACTGTACTAGAGAACCATTAAGGTTTTAATGAAACAGTTAAAATGGTCAACTTTGACCCTCATTTGTGGTCACGCCCATTCACGTAGCAAAAATCCCTTTGGAACATATCAATGCCAGTGAGTGTAGTATACACAAGCCAAGTTTGGAGTTGATCTGATGAAAAACCAAGGAATTGTTCCATTTCATCTGAGGCTAAAAATCGTCAAAATTCGATGTTTATGGCCAAGTAGCGGACTTCCTGTTTGGAATTCACTATGGTCATAATGGAGTTTTTAGTAGGCATTGGCATGATTGTTATACCCACCAAATTTCAGGCCTGTAGCTCAATGTGGCCGGGGGGACAAAAATTTAGAGCCCCTTGGTGGCGCTATGGAGCATTAACTTTAATTTAAATAATGATAGAAATAAAATCAGGCTGTGACAGTGAACATGTGTGTGAATTTTTATCCTGTCCCAACATTGTTCAGAAGAGCTATTAAGATTTTCAAAAAGTTGCAAAATGGTCAAATTTGACGGTCATTTGTGGCCACGCCCACAAATATTAAAACAATGTTTTAATACATTTTTATCTTTTATATGTGTTGTTCACACAGGCCAAGTTTGGCATTGATCGGATGAAAAACCAATGAATTGTTCCATTTAGTCTGAGGCTAAAAATCGTCAAAATTCGATGTTTTTGGCCAAATTTCGAACTTCCTGTTCGGAATTGACTATGGCCATAATACAATTTTTTGAAGGTCTTGGCATGATTGTTATGCGTACCAAATTTCAGGCCTGTAGCTCAAAGAAACCAGGAAGCCAAAATTTTCAGCCCCTTGGTGGCGCTATGGAGCATGAATGTTAAGGCAACTAATGATAGAAATGGAATCAGGATCAGACAGTGAACACGTGTGTGAATTGTTGTCCTGATCAAACATTGTACAGAAAAGTTATTAAGATTTTCCAAAAGTGGAAAAATGGCCAACTTTGACGGTCATTTGTGACCACGCCCAAAAATTTGAAAACAATCTTTTAATAACTTTTTGTCTTTAACATGTGTTGTTCACACAGGCCAAGTTTGGAGTTGATCTGAGAAAAAACCTAGGACTAGTTCGTTCAAATACGTACCCTATACATGTAATTTTTCCAAATTCAGGCCTTTGCCAGTAGGGGGCGCTGTACTTTTTTGAGGAAATAATGACATGTCTGTGTCCGGGGCGCAACACTGAACATGTGTGTCCGTTTTGGTGTATATCGGAGAAAGTTGAGGAAATGCCGAACTTTGAGCCCACGTCGTAGCCACGCCCATCAAGATAAAAACTATCTTTTAATAACTTTTAATCCTCACTGTGGATTGTATACATATGCCAAGTTTGGAGTTGATAAGTCAAAAACCCTAGGACAAGTTCGTTCAAATACGTAGGCCAAAATCGCTAAATTTCGAAGTTTAGGTGCAAATAGCGAAGTTCGTGTTCAGAAATCACGCAGCTCATAAGAGACTTTTTTGTACGTGTGGGCATGCTTGTGCTGTGTGCAAAATTTCAGGGCTGTAGCTCAATGTCGGCCTAGGGGCTGCAGTTTTAAGCCACTAGGGGGCGCTATGGAGCGTTCATTTTTGTGCAAGTTGCAAATTCATAAATTTTTTGGGGCATGTAATTTTTGGGTACACGTCTGTTCGCGTTTTCGCCAAGCGTCGGCGCGCAATTTGTGTTTAATGCGGCGGAAAGAAACATAAATAATTAAAGCTGCGAGCAGCGTTGAACGGGCCTTCGCCCTGTGTGCGCCAGTCGGAGCGTGTCGCAGCCGCCACATGTCTGCCCAATGCCTGCCAATAGGAGCATGTCCCAGCTGCCGCATGAGCAGCGAATTGTGGCTCAGCCACCGCCACATTAGCTGCAAAATGTGGCTCAGCCTAGAGCCATAGGTTTAGGCACGTTCCAACGGAGCATCTTGTGAGTCGTACATTCAGATGCTGTGGAGTGATCCAGAGGCTTCATTGATGTCCAGTGAGTTTACCTGTTTTATAAAGAACAAGCGTTGTGTATAAAGATTCTTTCTGATTTCACCAAGAAGCAGATACAGCTATAGCTGCGGAGCTTCTCCCATGTCAGTAACACTGACAGCCTGCATGTGTTGAGAGGAGTTTGCCCTGTTTAAAGTCTTACACCTGCAACACAATGGGGTAAGGGTGTTTATGCAGTCTAGCTGTGCTGGTAATTGAGAGAACAGTGGTAAAACTCCTGGAAAAAACACCAGGTTGCTACAACAGGGTCACAGATCATTTTCTTGTAAAGGAATGGAGGGTAGAATTTATGTTTAAATAAAGAAACAATTTAATGAAGCGCTATGTAGCACTAATGTAAGTGCAACCAGTGATGGAAATGCACTGAAGCTGTGACACAGAGCCTCTGTGTGCATGGGCTCACAAGGTGTATGAGGATCAAATCTTGGTACTGAATGGCAGTCAGTGTGCCTCTGGTGAGCACATGGAGGGGTATGCAGCCCTCTAACAAATAAATGTTAACCCACAGCATTTATGATTCACTGTCAAACAGGTTCTGCAAACGATGTTGCAGACAGCAGAATGTCTCCACAGTGTTTCAATAACATTGCCTGCATGTCCCAGCTGCCGCATGAGCAGCAAAATGTGGCTCAGCCAAAAGGCATAGGTCTCGGCATGAGGGTTGAGCCCCAAACTTTTCATGCCTGTAGCTTAAAGTAGCTGGACAGGCTGCAGTTATGAGTTCCTTGGTGGCGCTGTGGAGCATTAATGTTAGTGCAACCAGTGATAGAAATGCACTGAGGCTTTGACACTGAACCTCTGTGTGCATTTTGGCCCTGATCCAACACTGTACTAGAGAACCATTAAGGTTTTAATGAAACAGTTAAAATGGTCAACTTTGACCCTCATTTGTGGTCACGCCCATTCACGTAGCAAAAATCCCTTTGGAACATATCAATGCCAGTGAGTGTAGTATACACAAGCCAAGTTTGGAGTTGATCTGATGAAAAACCAAGGAATTGTTCCATTTCATCTGAGGCTAAAAATCGTCAAAATTCGATGTTTATGGCCAAGTAGCGGACTTCCTGTTTGGAATTCACTATGGTCATAATGGAGTTTTTAGTAGGCATTGGCATGATTGTTATACCCACCAAATTTCAGGCCTGTAGCTCAATGTGGCCGGGGGGACAAAAATTTAGAGCCCCTTGGTGGCGCTATGGAGCATTAACTTTAATTTAAATAATGATAGAAATAAAATCAGGCTGTGACAGTGAACATGTGTGTGAATTTTTATCCTGTCCCAACATTGTTCAGAAGAGCTATTAAGATTTTCAAAAAGTTGCAAAATGGTCAAATTTGACGGTCATTTGTGGCCACGCCCACAAATATTAAAACAATGTTTTAATACATTTTTATCTTTTATATGTGTTGTTCACACAGGCCAAGTTTGGCATTGATCGGATGAAAAACCAATGAATTGTTCCATTTAGTCTGAGGCTAAAAATCGTCAAAATCCGATGTTTTTGGCCAAATTTCGAACTTCCTGTTCGGAATTGACTATGGCCATAATACAATTTTTTGAAGGTCTTGGCATGATTGTTATGCGTACCAAATTTCAGGCCTGTAGCTCAAAGAAACCAGGAAGCCAAAATTTTCAGCCCCTTGGTGGCGCTATGGAGCATGAATGTTAAGGCAACTAATGATAGAAATGGAATCAGGATCAGACAGTGAACACGTGTGTGAATTGTTGTCCTGATCAAACATTGTACAGAAAAGTTATTAAGATTTTCCAAAAGTGGAAAAATGGCCAACTTTGACGGTCATTTGTGACCACGCCCAAAAATTTGAAAACAATCTTTTAATAACTTTTTGTCTTTAACATGTGTTGTTCACACAGGCCAAGTTTGGAGTTGATCTGAGAAAAAACCTAGGACTAGTTCGTTCAAATACGTACCCTATACATGTAATTTTTCCAAATTCAGGCCTTTGCCAGTAGGGGGCGCTGTACTTTTTTGAGGAAATAATGACATGTCTGTGTCCGGGGCGCAACACTGAACATGTGTGTCCGTTTTGGTGTATATCGGAGAAAGTTGAGGAAATGCCGAACTTTGAGCCCACGTCGTAGCCACGCCCATCAAGATAAAAACTATCTTTTAATAACTTTTAATCCTCACTGTGGATTGTATACATATGCCAAGTTTGGAGTTGATAAGTCAAAAACCCTAGGACAAGTTCGTTCAAATACGTAGGCCAAAATCGCTAAATTTCGAAGTTTAGGTGCAAATAGCGAAGTTCGTGTTCAGAAATCACGCAGCTCATAAGAGACTTTTTTGTACGTGTGGGCATGCTTGTGCTGTGTGCAAAATTTCAGGGCTGTAGCTCAATGTCGGCCTAGGGGCTGCAGTTTTAAGCCACTAGGGGGCGCTATGGAGCGTTCATTTTTGTGCAAGTTGCAAATTCATAAATTTTTTGGGGCATGTAATTTTTGGGTACACGTCTGTTCGCGTTTTCGCCAAGCGTCGGCGCGCAATTTGTGTTTAATGCGGCGGAAAGAAACATAAATAATAATCGCAAGGGTTTCAATAGGGCTTACGCCCCTGGTTCCCAGGGCTCAGGCCCTAATAATCGCAAGGGTTTCAATAGGGCTTACGCCCCTGGTTCCCAGGGCTCAGGCCCTAATTAAAGCTGCAAGCAGCGATGAACGGGCCCTCGCCCTGTGTGCGCCAGTCGGAGCGTGTGCTAGTTGCCGCATGTGCTTGCCCAAGGCTTGCAAAGTGGAGTATGTCCCAGCTGCAGCATGAGCAGCGAAATGTGGCTCAGCCATAAGCCATAGGTCCAGGCACGAGGGTTAAGCCCAAAACTTTTGATGCCTATAGCTCTCAGTAGCTGGACAGGCTGCAGATATGAGCCCCCCGGTGGCGCTGTGGAGCATTGATGTTAGTGCAACCAGTGATAGAAATGCACTGAGGCTGTGAAACTGAACCTCTGTGTGCATTTTGGCCCTGATCCAACACTGCACAAGAGAGAAATGAAGATTTTAATGAAGCAGCCAAAATGGTCAACTTTGACGGTCATTTCTGGCCACGCCCATTGACGTAGAAAAAATACATTTGGAACATATCATTGTCAGTGTGTGTAGATTACACATGCCAAGTTTGGAGTGGATCTGATGAAAAACCAAGGAATTGTTGCATTTTGTCTGAGGCGAAAAATCGTCAAAATCTGATGATTACGGGCATATAGCGAACTTCCTGTTCGGAATTGACTATGGTCATAATACAATTTCTTGTAGGTCTTGGTATGCTTGTTATGCCTGCCAAATTTCAGACCTGTAGCTCAAAGTAGCCGGGGGGGCAAAAATTTTGAGCCCCTGGGTGGCGCTATGGAGCATTACTATTAATGCAAGTAATGATAGAAAAAGAATCAGGCTGTGACAGTGAACATGTGTGTGAATTTTGGTCCTGATCCAACATTGTACAGGAGAGCTATTAAGATTTTCAAAAAGTGGAAAAATGGCCGACTTTGGCGGTCATTTGTGGCCCCGCCCAAAAAAATTATAACAATCTTTTAATAACTTTTTGTCTTTCATATGTGTTGTTCACACAGGCCAAGTTTGGAGTTGATCTGAGAAAAAACCTGGGACTAGTTCGTTCAAATACATACCCTATGAACGCATTTTTGGCCAATTTCAGGCCATTGCCACTAGGGGGCGCTGTACTTTCTGGCAAAAATAATTACATGGCTGCGTTCGGGACACAACACTGAGCATGTGTGTCTGTTTTCGTGCATATCGGAAAAAGTTGCAAAAATGCCGAACTTTGAGCCCACGTCGTAGCCACGCCCATCAATATAGAAACAATCTTTTAATAACTTTTAATCTTCACTGTGGATTGTATACACATGCCAAGTTTGGAGTTGATACGTCAAAAACCCTAGGACAAGTTCGTTCAAATACGTAGCCCAATATCGCTAAATTTCGACGTTTAGGTGCAAATAGCGAAGTTCGTGTTCAGAAATCATGCAAGTCGTAAGACACTTTTTTGTTTGTCTGGGCATGCTTGTTATGTGTGCAAAATTTCAGGGCTGTAGCTCAATGTCGTCCCAGGGGCTGCAGTTTAAAGCCACTAGGGGGCGCTATGACACGTTGATTTTTGTGCAAGTTGCAGATTCATAAATTTTTTCGGGCATGCGAATTTTGGGTACACGCGCGTTCGCGTTTTTTTCAAGCGTCGGCGCGCAATTTGGGGTCAAAGTGGCGGAAACAAATAATAATAAAGAATTAAAGCTGCAAGCAGCGATGAACGGGCCCTCGCCCTGTGTGCGCCAATCGTGGCGTGTGCTGGCCGCCGCATGCGCTCGTTCAAGGCTTGCTTAACGGAGCATGTCCCAGCTGCGGCATGAGCAGCGACATGTGGCTCAGCCAAAAGCCATAGGTCTAGGCACAAGGGCTAAGCCCAAAAGTTTTGATGCCCGTAGGCCAAAGTAGCTGGACAGGCTGCAGTTATGAGCCCCCGGGTGGCGCTGTGTAGCTTAAATGTTAGTGCAGCCAGTGATAGAAATGCACTGAGGCTGTGAAAGTGAACCTCTGTGTGCATTTTGGCCCTGATCCAACAATGCACAAGAGAGAAATGAAGATTTTAATGAAGCAGCCAAAAGGGTCAACTTTGACGCTCATTTGTGGCCACGCCCATTGACGTAGCAAAAATCCGTTTGGAACATATCATTTGCAGTGTGTGTAGATTACACAAGCCAAGTTTGGAGTGGATCCAATGAAATATCAAGGAATTGTTGCATTTAGTGTGAGGCGAAAAATCGTCAAAATCCGATGTTTACGGGCAAATTGCGAACTTCCTGTGCGGAATTGACTATGGTCATAATACAATTTTTTGTAGGCCTTGGCATGCTTGTTATCCCTACCAAATTTCAGACCTGTAGCTCAAAGTAGCCGGGGAGGCAAAAATTTTGAGCCCCTGGGTGGCGCTATGGAGCATTACTATTAATGCAAGTAATGATAGAAATGGAATCAGGCTGTGACAGTGAACATTTGTGTGAATTTTGGTCCTGATCCAACATTGTACAGGAGAGCTATTAAGATTTTCAAAAAGTGGAAAAATGGCCAACTTTGGCAGTCATTTGTGGCCCCGCCCAAAAAAATTATAACGATCTTTTAATAACTTTTTGTCTTTAATATGTGTTGTTCACACAGGCCGAGTTTGGAGTTGATCTGTGAAAAAACCTAGGACTAGTTTGTTCCAATACGTACCCTATGAACGCATTTTTTGCCATTTTCAGGCCATTGCCAGTAGGGGGCGCTGTACTTTCTGGTGAAAATAATTACATGGCTGCGTCCGGGACGCAACCCTGAGTATGTGTGTCCGTTTTCATGCATATCGGAAAAAGTTGAAAAAATGCCGAACTTTGAGCCCATGTCGTAGCCACGCCCATCAAGATAGAAACAATCTTTTAATAACTTTTAATCTTCACTGTGGATTGTATACACATGCCAAGTTTGGAGTTGATGCGTCAAAAACCCTAGGACAAGTTCGTTCAAATACGTTTCCCCAAAACCGCTAAATCACGATGTTTAGGTGCATTTAGCGAAGTTCGTGTTCGGAATTCTCGAAAGTCGTAAGAGACTTTTTTGTTTGGCTGGGCATTCTTGTTATGTGTGCAAAATTTCAGGGCTGTAGCTCAATGTCGGCCCAGGGGCTGCAGTTTTAAGCCACTAGGGGGCGCTATGGAGCGTTCATTTTTGTGCAAGCACTGGAATCACGCGATTTTCGCACATTCAGAATTTTGGGTACACGTCGTTTCGCGTTTTCGCCAAGCGAAAGGCGCGCAATTTGGGGTTAAAGGGGCACAGAGAAAGAATAATAATAATTAAAGCTGCAAGCAGCGATGAACGGGCCCTCGCCCTGTGTGCGCCAGTCGGAGCGTGTGCTAGCCGCCGCATGCGCTCGTTCAAGGCTTGCCAAGCGGAGCATGTCCCAGCTGCCGCATGAGCAGCGAAATTTGGCTCAGCCAAAAGCCATAGGTCTAGGCACGAGGGCTATGCCCAAAACTTTTGATGCCTGTAGCTCAAAGTAGCTGGACAGGCTGCAGATATGAGCCCCCTGGTGGCGCTGTGGAGCATAAATGTAAGTGCAACCAGTGATAGAAATGCACTGAGGTTGTGACACTGAACCTCTGTGTGCATTTTTGCCCTGATACAACACTGTACCAGAGAGCCATGAAGGTTTTCATGAAACAGTTAAAATGGTCAACTTTGGCGGTCATTTGTGGCCACGCCCATCAACATAGAAAAAATCCATTTGGAACGCATCATTGTCAATGTGTTTACTTTACACAAGCCAAGTTTGGAGTTGATCTGATGAAAAACCTCGGAATTGTTCCATTTCGTGTGAGGCTAAAAATCGTCAAAATCCGATGTTTACGGGCAAATTGCAAAGTTCCTGTTCGGAATTGACTATGGTCATTATACAATTTTTTGTAGGTCTAGGCATGCTTGTTATGCCTACCAAATTTCAGGTCTGTAGCTCAAAGTAGTCGGGGAGGCAAAAATTTTGAGCCCCTGGGTGGCGCTATGGAGCATTACTATTAATGCAACTAATGTTAGAAATGGAATCAGGCTGTGACAGTGAACTTGTGTGTGAATTTTGATCCTGATACAACATTGTACAGGAGAGTTATTAAGTTTTTCAAAAAGTGGAAAAATGGCCAAATTTGGCGGTCATTTGTGGCCCCGCCCAAAAAAATTGTAACTATCTTTTAATAACTTTTACTCTTTAACATGTGTTGTTCACACAGGCCAAGTTTGGAGTTGATCTGTGAAAAAACCTAGGACTAGTTTGTTCAAATACGTACCCTATGAATGCATTTTTTGCCAATTTCAGGCCATTGCCAGTAGGGGGCGCTGTACTTTTTGGTGAAAATAATTACATGGCTGTGTCCGGGACGCAACCCTGAACATGTGTGTCCATTTTGGTGCATATCGGAAAAAGTTGCAAAAATGCCGAACTTTGAGCCCATGTCGTAGCCACGCCCATCAAGATAGAAACAATCTTTTAATAACTTTTAATCTTCACTGTGGATTGTATACACATGCCAAGTTTGGAGTTGATGCGTCAAAAACCCTAGGACAAGTTCGTTCAAATACGTTTCCCCAAAACCGCTAAATCACGATGTTTAGGTGCAATTAGCGAAGTTCGTGTTCGGAATTCTCAAAAGTTGTAAGAGACTTTTTTGTTTGGCTGGGCATGCTTGATATGTGTGCAAAATTTCAGGGCTGTAGCTCAGTGTTGCCTGAGGGGCTGCAGTTTTAAGCCACTAGGGGGCGCTATGGAGCGTTCATTTTTGTGCACGTTGCAGATTCATAAATTTTTCGCCGAGTTTGAATTTTTGGTACACGCGCGTTCGCGTTTATTCCAAGTGAAATGTGCGCAATTTGGGGTTAAAGTTTCGGAAACAAATAATAAAGATTAATAATAATCGCAAGGGTTTCAATAGGGCTTTCGCCCCCGGTTCCCGGGGCTCGGGCCCTAATAATCGCAAGGGTTTCAAGAGGGCTTTCGCCCCCGGTTCCCGGGGCTCGGGCCCTAATAATCGCAAGGGTTTCAATAGGGCTTTCGCCCCCGGTTCCCGGGGCTCGGGCCCTAATAATCGCAAGGGTTTCAATAGGGCTTCGCCCCTGGTTCCCAGGGCTCAGGCCCTAATAATATGCGGCCTTGGTAGGGAACGTGTGTTAAGCGAAGAACAAGACAGGAACATGGTGTAACCCAATCAAATTCAAAGCTCTTCTTCTGGCTTACAAACACTGACAAGAACAGCTCCTGCCTACCTGGAGTCCCTGATCCAGGTCTACACTCCTTCTGGTCCTCTACGCTCTGCTTGTGAAAGACGCCTGGTGCTCCCAGCCCAGCACGGCTCCAAATCTCTAGCCAGACTCTTCTCCTCTGTTGTTCCCAAACGGTGAATGAATTACCTAACTCTATATGATCCACAGAGTCCCTTTCTACTCTAAGAGATGTCTGAAGACTCATCTGTTCAGGAGACACTAAGACCTTAATCTGAGCCTGCTCCTCTTTGTCCTCAGGGGGAGGAGGAGTCAGAAAGTCTCAGACCCAGATCTTAGTGAACTTTTAGTATTAATTCCTGAACGTTGTTGGAGGTTGACGTATATTGTTGCAGCAATTAATTGTGGCTTGTTGGGTAGATTATTCTACACTATTATTGTAAAATAAAATTAAATAAAAATAAATAAAATAATAAAATAATAAAATAATATAAAAGTAATTAAAAAATAGAATAATAAAATAAAATAAAATAAAAAGAATTAAAAAAAAATAAAACAAAGTAAGATAAAAAGAATAAAATCAAATCAAAAATAAATAATAAATAAATAGAATAAAAAAAAGAAACTGTAGAACTAACCCTTGATACCAACTTAACTATTTCTTAAAATCATAAACCAACACCCCCTGTTCACACATATTTCTCTACCCCTTCTCAAGAGGGCCAAGGTTATTGACAAGGAACCATGGGTAGACAATACCCACTGGGATCGTCTAACCGACCAGTCGATGGATGAACCAGTGGTTGTTACCGTAAATTTCACCCTTTCCTAAAATTATTAATTGTATTTCTCCATTAGCTTGATGACTTCATTTCTTACTCCACTGCTTTGTGTTTTTTTAGTCGGCATCAACTCTGTTTGTAAAACTCCTCAGCCGTCATCACAGCTGCGTTCACAGGTCAACCTACTTTCCTCAAACAAAGCTGGCGTCTTAAAGCGAGATGCTGCTTCTGCTTATTTCCACACAGAGGGGACGTCAACCATACACGTTTCAAATCCTCTGAGACTCTGTGAGACTCTCTGAGACACTGACAGCGCTGTTTCATACTCTGCTGTTTTACACCAGGGACTCTGGGAGATTTCTGAGCTTGTTTCTGAACAGTTTCAAATGGCGATGACCTTCATCCTGGAAGCTTTTGTGTGTTGATGTGACTGGATGTGAAACATTACAGTACGCCGCCCCGCCTGCAGGAGGAGGGATGACTGTGAGACGAGCTAAAGGTTGGATTGGATTAGCATTTACAGCACGTGCGTCAGTTTGAAGCTCCGTGATCGAAGAGATCAACATTAAATCAAACGATCAAATGCCAAAGTTGTCCTTTTGTTGAAGGAGCCACGACTACAATGTGAGGACATTTGAGTGTGCTGAAAATAAAATCATGGACAATGAAGCGTAATGAGCTCTGTCCACTTACCTGAATGTGGTGAATAATTGAGAAAGACTCAGCAACAATAGCTTTTATTAAAATGGAGAGGACTGGCATTCAGACGACGACAGTCAACACGTCCTCCAAACTAAACGCCATCGTCACAGCCATGAATCCACCGAACAAATAGATCAATTTACTCTCTTCCTGTTATTCTCCTCGGTGTGAATATAGATGGGTCATTACACAGTGTCTGTGTGTGTGTGTGTGTGTGTGTGTGTGTGTGTGTGTGTGTGTGTGTGTGTGTGTTTTCCATGATAAAAAACTCAACACCTCGATACAAAAGATGCTGTTTCCATGTAATGAGGCTGCTCCCAGAATGAACCCATCGTTCCCATCGGTACCGTCCAGAGTGAGACTGGCTGTTTGCTGTAAACAGCTTCATGTGTGTTTCTATTATTAGCTTACACAGCTAACTGACTCTCAGACTGATGCAGTGCAGTGAGACACAACGTCAGTGTTGGAAGACGTCATGTTGTCCAGATGCTGGATGACCTGTGACCTGAATGAGTCGCTCTGGGCTAAAAGTCCCATTTATTGATCATGATTTGGTTCATTTACAGTATTTCCAGAGAGGACTTCACATTTAACTTTAAGAAGCCAGTATTTGTTTATTAGGAGGTTTAAATATTGTTCCTTCAGCTCCTTATATCTGTGATCACAGTTAAGTTTCACTTTCTCTTCTCCCTGCTCTACTGAGAGTGTTTCTGGTTGGACCGGCACAGTTTCCTCACTTTTAAAACGTCACATGAGTTTGACTCTAGTTTGTGACTCATTTCACATAATAACCGTCTACAGCAAAGACTGATGAAGACATGAGTGAACTCTTATTTTCTCTAAACGATGTAATTAGGCGATGAACACCGGGAGCTGTCGGTCTGTACAAGCCGGAGGTGCAGAACCTCTGACAGCGTGCAGTGCCGTCAGGGCCAGTGAGATATTTCAATACATGCTGCGTAAACATCAGTAAACTCTGCTTCTGACCAAGCACAGGGGCGTAGCTACAATTAGGCAAACGCAGGCAGTTGCCTGGGGCCCCAAGATTCCCAGGGGCCCCCAAAGCATCTCTTAAAAACTGATTTATGAAGTTCTCTTCAACTGAAAGCATTTCTTTTTTTCCAAATCTTACTTCACATGCTTCAAAATCCATCAAAGGCTAAATCTGTAATGATGGTTTTGGGTCCTCCCCCTCCCTTCTTATTCAATGGGCTATTCCATGTTACAACACATCTGAACATTTGATTCAGGAAGAAAGTGGTAAAAACACTTTTTACCATTTTTTTCTTATTTTCAACCAAGTGTGAAATAAAACCAATGTTGCTCTGAGATCTGAGATAAACATATCAGACTTTTAGGATTTTAAGGACTTTATCTAGCCCAGGAAACAGGATCATTTTCTCTAAATCAAACTTTTGGAGTTGGTGATAAACATTATTGTATAAATCTCTTTTTTGGAAACATAACTCACTGGACAGGGGGTCAAATAAAAATACATTCACTTTAAAATAATAGGACCAAAAAGTATGGTAACTGTAAATATCACCTCTTTCAGTAGATTTTTTTCCAGTTTGATGTTGTGGTTGATATTTACATATTTTTTCTTGACTAAATTATTTTTTTCAATATTTACCTATTGTAATGTTTTTCACTTCATCCTTTCTTGTTTGTTCCTGTTACTCTGTAAATTCCCCACTGTGGGACAAATAAGCTTCAATGGACCATAAAAGATTTCAAATCCAGGACAAAGTGGACTAAATGATGGATTCACTTTTTTCTAAATCAAACTAAAGTACAGAACTTGAGGAAATGCATTTAGTTGTGTTATGTTAGCATGTACAAGATTAGCACTGTGTCATGCCTTGATTCTGGGAAAGAGACAGTGGACCCAGGGAAGGCCAGTCTAGCTCTGAGGAAGAGGAGTTACAAGGACATGGAGGGCCCCACTGACTGGGTTTGCCTTGGGCCCCCAAACCACTAAATACATCCCTCACTGGATGAGACAGGTCTCCATTCAAGTCAATCTGTCGTCTTACACCATCCATCTTGTGGCTAGTCCAGTAGGTCACAAGTAACATGCAGCCATCCTATATTTGCCGGACTCAGAGCTGTGACTAATTCAGCATAGGGAAGACCGAGCGGGACAGGAAGTGGTGGATGGAAACTACCTAAAAATACTCAGTGACTTTCAAAATAAAACAAATTGTGTCCAAACTAGATCATATTTATCTTGACTCTGACAACAAACGTTCGATT
Source organism: Halichoeres trimaculatus (assembly GCF_033239565.1). Taxonomy (NCBI): domain Eukaryota; kingdom Metazoa; phylum Chordata; class Actinopteri; order Labriformes; family Labridae; genus Halichoeres; species Halichoeres trimaculatus. The sequence goes on along the minus strand of NW_027437184.1, from coordinate 699,232 downwards.
ATAGACGTTTCTGGTGTGTTTGAGGCGACACATTTTCTCATCCTGATCAATCCGTTCATTTAAAGACGTTCAGCTGAAGCTTTGCTGAGTTTCTGCTGAACGTTCAGAGCTTTAGTTTCAGACCAGCAGCTTCTGGTCAGTCCACGTGGACTCTAATGAGACCTCACAGACGGACTTTAGTGTTAGGGATCCTAACAGAAAAGGTAAACTTAATTTATAACATGATAAATGTCAGTGTCATGATTAGTTTATTTTAAGCTGAGAGCCGGGGGCTGTCTGATCAAAGACCTGGGGCCACATTTGGCCCCTGAGCCTGTCTTTGGACGTCTCCCCCCTAACTTATTACCTCTGACTGGGAAACAGGACGTTACAGAGCAAACACAGAGCAGATTAAAACAGCACAGTATCATCTGAGAGGTTATAAACAAAGAGAAGAAGGAGCAGATAAAAAGGGCCCACAACCCCAGACACGCCATCCATCCAGCCCCTAATCCCGGCCCAGCTCGCTCTGACAGAGATAAACATGTTTTGTTGCAGCAGCCAGCGCGCCGCGTGAGGCCTTCATTAGGCGCTGTGTAGCCGTGTCCATTGAAGCGCTGGGATCCCTCCAAGATTGATTATGGCCGACCACAGATCGGTTAGGAGACCTCCCCCACTTTCTGCCACTGGTCCTAACCCAATAGTCCTCGCTCAGGAGGAGCTCAGGGACCCCCACTCTACACAGAGGCAATATCGCCTGATAAATTGCCTTTCCTGGCACGATTATACACCGGGGTGTTCCCAGCGGTCTTTGGGAGCTGTGTTTGAGAGCCTCAGTATGTGGGAAGGCAGTGAAAGTGGGGCAATTTGTTACCAGAGAGGACAAGTGATGATAGACCTAAATCATGCTGTACACAGGTATTAAATCAAATGTATGTATTAAAGCTCAATAACACACACCAGGAGTTTATTATCTGCACATTTTATGTCTACACTAAAAGAGCTCCTGGTCTGGATCTTTATTTATCGTCAAGGAGAGTTTAAATTACATTCTCACTGCTCTCTCTTTAGACCGGGGGTCTGCAGCCTTTACTGTCATAGGAGCCATTTACCTGAGCTCACCTGGATTAGAGTCATTCAGGAGCCACAGAAGCTACTTTATCTTCACATTTAAGACTTTAAATTGATCAAAATTCTATACGCAGTTCAAATTTAATGAACAATCATCTAAACAAGGAGCTTTTTTTAAGCCATGCATTTGTACATGTGTCATTGTTTTTTTTTTTTGTTTTTTTCAAGAAATTTGGAATTAAAAAAATAAATAAGATATAAATTAAATGTTCTTTTTCATTAAAGATTGCCAAGTAAAAATTTTGGTTTTTATTAAAAATCAAAATAAAATAATATATTTATGTTTTTTTTTTTTTTGATTAAAAATTGCCAATTAAAAATGTTTGATTTTTTTAAAATCAATATAAAGAAATATAAACATTTTTTGAAATTAAGAATTGCCAAGTAAAAATTTTGGATTCTTTTAAAAATCAAAATGAAATAAAAGAAGTAAAAACGTTTTTTAAATTAAAAATAGCCAATTAAGAAAAAAATGATTAAAAATCAAAAATAAATTAAAAATAAAACTTTTCATGAAATCAAAAAATTCCAAGTTAAAAAAAAATCATTTATTTAAAAATAAAAATAAAAAAATGTAACTCGCAATATAACACTTGCAAAAAAAAAATTATTATAGAAAATGCATTAATTAAAAATAAGAAATTACACAAATTTCAAAAAAAGTTGCAGAAATTAGAAAATTTTGTAAAACTCTATACAACTTAGAAATTAAGTAAATTCGGACCTAAACCAGCAGCCTTCTGGTAATACAGCCAAGTCCCTTTAAACTGAGCTTCTGCCATCTAGCAGGTGCCTGTCCATGGTTACGCTACACAAACACGCTCGTTACAGATTGAGTCGCTGCTGAAGGCTCCTACAAGTTAACGTATAGAAAGTATTCAATAAACTGACAAGAACAAGTTCAGACCAACACATAGCTCGTTCTCCGTGCTGTTTCCCCACTGCTCTTACTCTCACAGAGTCACACTGACCTAATAGTTCCTCCTGATTGGCTGTACCAGCCCACATGACCACGTGAAGTACTGTGAGACTTTGGGAACACTGTGAGGCTTTGAACAGGAGTAAAACATGCCCAGGATTAAAGAGAGTCTGTCACCTGGGTCACAAAGGCCGATAGCACTACGAGCCTGAAGAAATGTTTTTCAGGTTTTGTTTGTTTAAGATTTCATGTAACCTCGGCGCAGAGAAGTGAAAACAGGAGGAAGTCCAGGTGAAGTGAACACAAAGTAAACTCAGACTGGAGGCAGAAAAGTTTTTTCACACATAAAGAAAAGTCAGTTTTTTCCAACTGTGATCCCTCTCTGTAAAACACCACCTCTGGAGGCCAGACAGACTGGATTGCATCAGAGCAGTGATACAGCGTGCAACCATCACTCTGTCTGTCGACACTTCCTTAAATCTCTGCAGCTCTGTGTCTCTGGCTGACACACAGGGAAAGGGTTTACTGAGACTGTTCAGTCCCCAATCTGCTGGAGCAGCGCTCTCTGCCCTCAGGGCACTTCAGAAGAGGCCTCGCTGCATTTCCAAACCTCAAGTAACTCCAGCCCAGAGTGTGTGAGAGCGTGCTGACACTCAGACCCCTGGAGGAGCTCAAAGTTTCTTCCAGAGGCTTGGCCCTGGCGCTGATCCTCTGGAACAAAGCGCAGCGATGTGGCTGCGAGGGGAGCGTCTGCCAAACTGCTGGGTGCACTTTAATTATGGAGAGGGATTGTGCAACCCGCCTGACTGGCCTGACATTATTCAAAAGTAATTAGCTGCTTGTTATTTTAATTATGGATGAAGGGACACAAGAAGAGAATTAACTGGAATGGGATTGCTGCATTTCCAGGCAGAGGCAGAGAGAGACGGGATTTAGTTTCTCTGCAGCGTCTTCATGTTTTGGTCACAACCTGCATGAAACCAAATTTAGGTGATACTGCTGTTGTGTCCCACGCTCGTTTGCTCCCATCTATTATGGATGGGCTGATGCTGCACATTTCTCAATCACGCCAAGCGGTCTCAGAAATAACCACAGTCTGGCGTGCAGAGGGAACAGGTGAGCAGGAAAAGGTCAAATCAAACGGCCTTTTAGAGGTCTTTAATATAATGCATTTACAGTAAAAAGAAGAAGAAAATGTACTTGATCAGATGAAGAGCTGAATCTCTGGGCTGATAATTGTGCCGTACTCTCTCTGGGTGGATCAGCTGTTTACCCTCAGGGACTGCGGGGCCTCCTGTGGCGTCCCCCGGCGTCCTCCTTCACCTCTTCCCTGGCGCTGCAGAAGAATTGCTTTAATTAATCACCAATGTGCTCGATGTACACATAACAAGTGCTAAGCACTGACCAGGTCAGCCGTTAAGGGCTCCACGGGGAAAACTCCCGAGACATCTGAGAGTCACTGAGGTGGACTTTACACATGGTGAAGTGAGCAATCACTGACGGCCAACACAGAAAATGAGCTTCAGGGACGTGCACGGTGCTAACAGAGTGTGGAGGTGTGAAGACGTGTGTGTGTGGAGATGCACTGTAACACATTAATGTAAATATTCAATGAATTTTCATCATTAAAATTCCATTATGTTTAATACAGCACTGTAAAAAATGTCACCGTTGAAAAAACTGTAAAATACCGTCGACCCTGCTGACAGTGTTTTACTGTAATTTTGCAGTTAAGTCATTTTTGTTGTGATGGCGTTTAGTAACCGTGAGTGAGGAGGGAACACAGTGGATATGAGGCCCTGCTGTACTTTGAAATGTCACACAGCAGGGGGCACAGGCTGTCTGTGCTCCACATGGCACAGACAATGTGCCTGCTAATTTTTTACAGTGTGTAAGCAAATTTTTTAAAAATGAAGTGTGAAAACGATCAATTTTCTTTTATTTTTCCAGATAACTTTGAAATACCACTACAAGGGCGGTAGTTTAAAAAACAGCAGCAGTATTTGACCGTTATTTCACATTCACAGACTGTAATCCAATATACAGTATCATACTGTGAAAATAAATTACAGTACATGAACTGTAAATTACTGCACATTTCTGCTGCCTGTATTTAACCATTATTTTACAGTGATTTTTTTTTTTACAGTGCAGTTTTCTTGTTAGTCAATCACCATGAAGGATCTGCAGCGTTGGTCAGTTCCTCATCCATCCACTTCAACTTTAAAAAACATGATTCATGGACAAACCAATGACTTATGAGGTTTTTTCCTCTCCTTAATTTTGATTGGTCCTCATGTGCGAGCGCTGTGTGCACTGTGCTCTCTGGATGCTTTTAAACAGACTCTGAATGATCTGGAGGCAGATCCAACCGTCTGTAAGTGTCTGACGTCAGATGTTTTAATGCCATATTTCCATGCTGTGTTGTGTATGGTGTGTAGTTGTGTCTGTGGTGGAAATGTAACTTTTGCAGTCTTGGCCAGGATGCTCTTGGAAAAGAGATATTTAATGACCAAACCTGTTCTTAGTAGAGCTTGTGAATGTAAAATTCTGACCTAAAACGAGCTGTTTGGATTTTGGGGATTTGCCGACGTCAGCGATTCCTTTTTTTGACCAATCAGGAGCAAGTCTGACCTGATTGGTCCACCGGAGCAGATACCCCCAAACTTCCTCCCCGCCCACTCCCCTCCCCTACGGTAAACGAGCTTCTTTGTTTTCTAAACATTGTGCACTCAGAGCTCGTGGCGCCGCTCTCAGTGACGTGGAAGAGCGGGGCGGTATCAGCGGTGGCTCATTTACATATGAAGGCCACGCCCACTAAATCAGAGCGTTCTGAACAGAGGGGCTATGAGAGCCTGGAAACAATGCTGCTGTGCTTGATTTATTGGCTTTTTGGACCAAAACATGTTACTACCATTTCATGAAGACATCAATGATCCAGATTACACTGCAGGAAAGGAGCAGGAGATGGGAACTTTAATGCTGTGACTTTAGTTTTTAGTTGGCATGGAGAGCTACAGCTACTGTCTCAGCTATTCTTGTTTTCCTGATGTGATAAGTCACAGACTGCTGTTAAACTTATATTAATGACGATCAAACCAACCAGGAGAATCGCTCCAGCTCAGGTTTAAGGCTACTTTCCCCAGACGTTAGCTTGGATCAGCTGCTAGCTTTCACCAAGAACTGTTGGCTACTTTCAAATGTTGAACATAGAATAGAATAGAATAGAATAGAACTTTATTGTCATTGTAACAAGTACAACAAAATTGAAGTCCCAGCAGCAATCAAGAAATCAAAGTAAGAAAGTGTATAGAAAGTGTAAAAAGCTCCATAAGAAAATCGATGCTGACAGCTTGTCCATCATTGTCCAGTCTCAGCCTCCACCTCCACAGGGTCCAGGACTGAGCTTCTTCAGCAGTCTGTTCAGTCTCTGTCTCCTGGATCCTGTCTGCTCACAGCAGGTGAAGCTCTTCACATGTGGCCTTGGTGTCTGCTGTTAGCTCTGTTAGCCATGTCTGTGAATAGCATGATGCTACTCTGCCCTCTGGTATTCCCTCTGTTGCTGGGTTAGCACAGCTAGCTCGTCCATCTTATTGGAGATAGATCTTACGTTCCCAATAACGATGGATGGAAGGACAGGTCCATGTCGTCACTTCTTAGCTCACACCTGAGAACCAGCACGTCGTCCTCACCTCCTTTTCCTCACCTTGTGGGAAACATCTGGCCTAGCACCTGTTAGCATTGATATGCTACAGGCTGCTAACAGCTGATTTCTCATGTAAACAATGCAGCCATGGTTACATGTAGGATCTCCAGACAAACACAGGAGAAAAATAGTAAAAATATCACTGAAGACACAAAAAGTTTGGTGTCTATGACCAACAAATGAGCACTCAAAAAAACACATCATCATTTTAAACTTATTATTTCACCTGTGTGGGCGTCAGCTCAGGTGAGCGCTGAACCTTCACTGTGACAAATATTAACTCAGAAAGTCGGCTTTCCGACATTTTCCAACAAAGAAGTGTGTGTTTACAGAACAGAGCAGTGTGTGTGTGTGTGTGTGTGTGTGTGTGTGTGTGTGTGTGTGTGTGTGTGTGTGTGTGTGTGTGTGTGTGTGTTTGACCTGCTCTCACTTTCAGCTACAGAGCCACTCACAGTCTTTGTTAATGAGTCTGATTATTTGCTGTGACTGTTGGAGCTCGTCAAGCAGGGAGGTCATACACAGACTTACACTCTCTTACACACACACACACACACACACACACACACACACACACACACACACACACACACACGCTGATACACAGTGCGGTCTAATTCCTCCTCTGTGTTATAACAAGCTTTTGGAAAGCAGCAGCAGCAGCGGTTAAAGCCCGACAGCTCCCGGGGGACCCTGAGAGCGACTCAGCAGAGCTCTTTGTGCCCACAGATTACCTCCCGTTGCATTTCTGTTTTGGTGACAGGAAGCTCCTCCTGGCCTCCCTCCAGCCCACACCTCCTTCTCTCCCTGTCTCCTTCTCCATCCATCTCTCCGTCCACGGGCACCCAGCCCTCCTTCAGCCTCTGGGAACTTCTCAGTCCAACGATTTCTCTTCAAGCGCCCGTCGACATTTGGCATGAAGCTACAAGGAGTCAATCCCCTCGGAAACCTGCGCTGTCAATCCCAGGTGCTTTGTCTGAAATAATTAGGCCTTTCATTAGCATCGGGGAGAGGAGCTCCATCCGTTACCTGCTCAGGGAAGGATCCCCGTAATTGGCGTCTGGAGCTTGAGAGGCTCACCTCCCCTGACACCGGTCTCAGAAAACGAGATGTCTGGGATGCCATGTTTTTCCCAGGCCCTATCAAGCTAACAGAGGCGAGCTGCTCCTCTCCCTCGTCTCTTCTCCAGGTAGCGTTTAAAAGTTTGATACCACTCTTTTCTCTCTGTCTCTCTGTGCCATTTCCAGCAGCCACTCAGAGCGAAGGCCGTCTGTTCTGTCTCTCCGTGTTTCATGCTGTCATTCTCCAGGCAGCCATGTGAAAAAAGAAGAAGGTACAGCGAGTCTCTTTCTGACACGCTGCCAGGGAGGAACTTTTGAAAAACTTTGGAGGTGTTGAAAATAGCAGCGGTATAACCCACACATCCTGTTCCCTGCGTGCTGTGGAGCAGTCACTCAAAGCTTCGCTCGTATCGGTTTGTGTTTGCTGCTGATGGAGGAGGAAGACGTCACCGACTTTTTACCTGATGAGATGTTTGTGTCGGTGGGTGTTGAACATTTAGACGCTCAATAAAACGCTTTCTTTGCAAACATGTGCTGCACGCTGAGTTATCTTTGGAGTTTGATTTGAAATCCACCGTCAGACTCTGCTGAGGTGAGGATATGAGACGAGGTAGCGTATAAATAAACCTGAAAGCCGTCTCCGTGCTGTTGGAAGAGCAGCTGGTGTTTTTAAATATTGATTCAGGCTGATCCTTTGTCTGTTGGAGATCTAAACTAGCTGTGAATTTACCTTCTTGTCAGTCGACTCCCACACAAAACAGAGGTCAGGTGTTCAGTCTGTGGGTTTTTAGACCAGGAGATGGAGACAGAAGAAGACTTCAGATCTGCCCCCCAGTTTTCTGAAGCATCTTTTGTTGTTTCACTTAAAGGAAGGCAAAGAAAATTACGTCTCACAATGATCAGGGCCCGTCTGCACTGAGACAACATAAGAAAAACATTTCTCAGAGGAAGAAACGGAGATTAGATTCATTCATATTATCATCATTTTATTTTTCTTTCTTTTTTTTTTTTTGCAAATATCACAGATTTATTTTTTCTTTTTCTTTTTTTATTTTAAAATTTCATTTTTTACATTTTTCAAAATTTTTGCAAATTTATTTTTTGTTATTTCTGCAAATACATTATTATTATTATTTTTTTTAAAAAGGCATTTGCATTTTTTTTTTTAATATTTGCAAATGTATTAAAAATACTAAGACATCACATGTAAAAAAAAAGATCAAAACACTTCTTGTTTTGATTATTACTCACATCATTTATCTTTGTTGAGAATTAAATACACTTTTTGGAGATAAAGCAGATTTTATGGCTCCTCAATGACTTTAATCCAGGTGAGCTGAGGGAAAATGTCTCCTGTGAGAATAAAGTAAAGGTTGCAGACCCTTTAAACAAATGGGACCATTAGTCCTAACGTCCTGTTATGGCTCGTTTAGCTGCAGCGTTAGTCACATGCACAACTGTTAATAACCATCCAGTTTACTAAGACACAGGTGTAGACTACGTCATAATTAAGGGGAACTTCCTGGAAAACCCTGTTAAAAAATTAAAACAGCACGTCTACCACTCATTATCAGCGATGTGACAGTTAGCGGTAACAGTGTGACTGAGTGAAGATCAAGAAAAACATTTTTTAGTCAGAGAAATGGAGATTATATCACAGGAATGCACAAACAGCTGATATCAGTGAGTCAATCAGGTAAACAAAGAGAAAGAGAAAGTTTGGTAATCGTAAACAGAATAAATGTGTGTGGTGTTTCTGAGCGCACAGTAGAAAACCTCAATAACAAATACAGTAATCTGAAAGCTGCTTTGAGGAACAAGAGCCACAGCAAAGCCCCAGTACCGCCACATTTTGAAGGACCTGGACACATAAAATCAAAAAGTGAATCAAACTTATAAAACTGACGGCAGTGAGCCTCGCCTGTGTGGGACTTGGATTATCTCCCTTAGCTCATCTGTTCACTGAAAGAATGTGTCTCCTGAATCTAAAGTTGCTGTATGGCTGCTTCCATTAAATCAAACACTCTTTTTACCCGTTAACCTGGCTCATGCATACCGCTAATTAACTTTTTTCACTGTTAGCATAAACTGTTTTCCCCGCTAACAGCCTGTCATGCGTATCCACCAACTTTCCATGCACCTGTGGCTAACCTCAAGTTTTACAGCCCTGGGAAGATAACTACATCTACAAAAAGACTCATCTGGAAGAAAATACTGATTTTAATTCTGTGTGGATGGATTCATTTAACTGACAACGTGCTGGATTAATATACATGATTGATATGCAGCATGACAAGAAACAAATAGAAATTAGAATTATTTTTTTAATGTTTGAGGGTTTTGAAATTTCAAACTGTTCTAATAGTTTTGCATATTTTTTACAATTTCAACTTTTTTTTTTTTTTGCAACTTTTTAACATTTAAATTTTTGGTAAATATTTGCAAATATTTTTTTAATTTTTGCATTTTTTAGATTTCAAAATTTTTCTACATTTTTACATTTTTTTAATTTAATTTTTTTAAAAATATTTGCAAATTTATTAAAACTCCCAAAAAAGATATCTCATGAACAATTTTATAAATTCAATTTAATTCTGTGTGGATGGATTCAATTAACTGACAACGTGCTGGATTAATATACATGATTGATATGTGGCAAGACATTAGCAAACAACGAAAAAAAGATCAGTTTAGCACTAAACTAATATATGTTATCAAATTTAAGTATACTCTCCAAAATTTTGAAATTTTTAAAATTTATCAAATTTCCATTTTTTTAACTTTTGCAGTTTTATTTATTTATTTATCTATTTATTTATTTATACTTTTTATTTTTTGTAAATTTTCCAAAAAAAATAAATTAAAAAAAAAAAGACTGCACGTTTATTTTTGTAAATTAAAAAAAAAATGTTTAGGTAATTTTTCACTGGATTTAACTTTGTATAAAATTTCATGTACTTTATTGTCTTTATGGTGAAGATAAAGTAGATTTTGTGGCTCCTTAATGACTTTAATCCAAGGTGAGCTGAGAAAAAAAGAGCTCCTTTGAAAGTAAAGGTTGCAGAGCCCTGAATTAAGGTAATGTTAACCATCTTCTCATGAAGCGTCTGAATCAATGACCCCTCTCTGGTTCACAAGCTGTGGTGCATTAAATGTTGTTTTGAACCTTTGGTGAAAATGTGAACAACACTGAAACATTTGGGGAGGGGGGTAAAGCCGTGTAACATATGTTGATGCCATGTTACCTGTTAGCTATGACCTGCGGTTTCTGACTTATGCTGAGTGTGCAGCTTTACTTCTGATCCTAAAGTAGGATTATAAAATATTCCTGATGTGAGTGAAGGGGCCCTGTGGTTTGGATCAGACTCAGTGGGGTATTAAAATATTCAGAGGATTTCTCATAATTATTCACTCAAACTGTGTCCTGCAGTAATTGTTCGTCTGGATGTGTTTTTAGCCTTTTTTCTGACCCCCCGAGCTAAACTTAGCGTCTGCTGATCAGGGTTTTAATCTGCCCTCACCACCAGCTCCTGGTTCCTCCTGGATTTAGATCCTCCTTAAATCTGAGGAGAGCAGGTCGTCTGGGGTGAGGCGTTGGCTGCTGCTGCCAAGTTTCCGAAGTCGAACAGAATGAATTAAGACGTGTCTTCAAACATTATTCCACCCGTACGAATGAGAATCTGCACAAAACCAATCCTGCCTCTAGGTGATGTGAAATTATACTCAGCTCGCTTTCAGAAGAAGTTGTGACACAGCGAGGAGGAGGAGGATGGTGAGGAATAACAAATGAAAGAGGATGGAGAAAAGCTTTTAGACTGAGAGCTGTTACACTGTGGGTTTGTGAACGCTAACCAGCCCGGCCAGCGCTGGATCCATCATTCATGGTGGAGTGATGGAGCGATGGTGGAGGAACAGCGAAACACAGCAGGCGACGAGGGCTCGCCATGATGGAGCTCATGACATAAACATTACAGCCTCCAGTGAAGTTCAATCACACAGGAAGTCTCCAACCGGGAAGCTACGTGTTCACACACACACACACACTTTAACCACTGCAGAGATCAGCCCCCCAACACACACACACACACACACACACACACACACACACACACTTTAACCACTGCAGATCTACTCACAGCAGCTTCTGTTGGAGGATCAAAGACTGAGACACTCACATCTTCAGTTCAGGGATTTTTAAAACGCTGAAACACGACGATCACATGACGATCGCTTCACATCAGAGCCGTGATTTAACATCCTGTCAGACAGGGCGGTAAAACATGCCAGAGATTCATGTTCACATTAACTGACGTGTGCTTCTAAAAACTTTTTGTTTCGTCTTAAAGCTAGCGTACTTCATTTGAAACGACATTTGAATTACAAACTGATGAAAACAGCATCATATCATCAGCGTACAGATGCATTTTCTACAAGAAATCATCTACACTAACAATTTTTTGAATGCCTACCAAAAATGAAAAATTCTTCTCTGGTTTTAACTTGACCATTAATCATGTGATTTGGATGGTACAGGATAAAATGTTAACAGGAGCAGACGGGAGCAGGAACCAATCATGAAGACAAAATATAACATGTGACATGCGCTGCCATTTTGTAGTTTACTTCCAATAAGCCCACACTGTAATGAAAGTGAGAAGAACTACACTTCCCAGAAGGCAACAGTGCTCTTGGCTACAGTCTTCCCCTGGTGTAGAATCCAATGAGCTAAAAACTGATTTGCAACCCAAAGTAAGGAGTAAGGACCAATCAGCTGACAGAACTGGCAGGAAGGAAGTCATAAATGTAGCTCAGCTTCATAAGACTCAAGTGTGACAGTAACACACCGTACTGGTTACTTAGCAGTCAGGGGCGATTGCTCTCAGACTGCAAGTGAAGCTCAGCTTCCCCTAAAATGTCCCTAAAAAGTGTTGATATGTTCTTTTGGATAAACGCTGAGCTTTGTCCCGCCCATCGGACGCTCAGCGTCTCTGGGGGTCTATGAGGCAGTGGGCTGGCCTGGACGCTGGGCTTCTGCATGATGATTGGATGATCTGTCTGAGGCTGAATCCCTTTTTGATTGACAGTGAAATGAGCCAGTCAGAGATCTTGAAGTATAACCCTCCACTAGAGCATCTTCTCAGTTTAACAGTCAGTTGTTCTGGACTGATCCAGAGACTTTATCGATCCCCAGAGAGTTTACCTTTCTTAAAAACGACGAGTGTTGAGAGAACACTGGTAAAGTCCCTGGAAAAAACACCTGGTTGGTACGACAGGGTCACAGATCATGTTCTTGGAAAGGAACGGAGGGAAGAATTAACGTTTAAATAAATAAATAAACAAATTTATGATGTAGGCCGGGGAAAAATGAGCTTCCCCTCCTTGACTGACCAGCAGCCGCTACTGATTTATACTCATAGGAGCCAATTTTCCTCAGCTCAACTGGATTAAAGTCATTCATGAGCAATAAAATCTACTTAATCTTCAAAAAGTATATTTAATTCAATAGTTACAATGTTGTGAATGATAATCAAAACAAGAAGTGTTTTGATTTTTCATTTCTTTTTTTTTTTTTTTACATGTGATCTGTTAGTATTTTTAATAAATTTGCAAGTATAAAAAAAATCTAAAAAAAATAATATATATGCAAAAAAAAACAAAAAAATCTAAGAAATCTGCAAAAAAAAAAAGAAAAAATGTAAAAAATAAATAAATAAATAAAAATAAAAATAAAAATAAAAAATAAAATAAAATAAATAAAATAAAATAAAATAAAATAAAATAATAATAATTATAACTTTGGATAACCTTGACTGACCAATGAATGAGTAAAAAAAAAACTCATATGTTTGGGTTTATGACACCAAGGAAGGCAGTTTGGTTTGGGTTGAGGCAATAAATAGCTCCTGATTTTACCACAGATGAACTGAACCTGTTGCTACATCTTTGGAAATAAAGCTGCAGAACAGGAAGTCATCTGAAAAAGAAAGAGAAGAAAATCAAATCAAAGTCAATGTACTGCCTAAAAACTAAAAGAAGGGAAAAAATGTGGTTTGGGACAGGAGAGAAAATCCAAACCTTAGTCTGAAATCAGCTCCTGTGAAGCTCGATAATAATTATCCTTAATGTGTCATTTTAAACCATCATAAACGTCCATCAATGCTCATCAGCCGCCACAGTCATCATCTGCTGCATCTGCTCTCTGTTTAAAATGGGCATATGGTGCCTAGTTTGTCCATTCTGTGCTGCCGTAGAAGCACGGCTGAGAGAGATACAGCTCTGACGAATAAAGAAAAGGCTCATCAGTCAATCAACACAAAGTGATTTTTACATTTCAGTGATTAAACACTAATTTAAACTAATTTACTAACATCAAAATCCATTTGGACCGTGCGGTTTGTCTGTTTGTGTTTCTGACTCCTTCAGTTTTCACAAAGAGCCGCCAGGGGACCATGAGGACGATCTGTTAGGGTGGGTGGTCTGTTTGACACCGTCTGGCCCCGGGTCTCACACACACTGTCGTGAAGACGTGACTCTGAACAGATGGAGATCAGATCTTCTTTTTAACTCTACTTTTCTTTCTTCATGACGAGTTTTTCTGGATACAAAGCTTAAAAAACTTAAGATGGATCAGGATCAGGCTGATATCTAGAGGTGAGACTTTTTCAAGATCACTCAGAAACTCCTCACAGGAACTTTAAAATGAATTATTGTGTTGTACTTTTTCCAAAGACCACTGCAAACCATCTATAAAGTAACTTCCTACATTTCCAGGAGGTTGTTACTGTCTGAGGTGATAATCAGCGGTGTCTCACTTTCTGACAGAGACGTTACTGTTGGAGCTTTGTTGACAGAAATGACAGGACTGATAAAAAGGTCTGGATGTGTTGGAGGGGATCAGGTGATCTCATGAATCATTCAGAGATTATATTTCACTCAGATCACGGCTCATTTACACGTCCTGCTGCTCGTCAGCGCTGAGATAATCAGTGTTTTGGTTAATGAGTGTTTGAACTCTGATTTTGATTCGTGTTACCTCCCACCGTGTCGACTGTCTCTAACAGGACCTGTTAGTTCGCGTCTCATTTTAGCTGAAAAGGTGTCGCCTGTCTGACGCCCGGCTCTCTCGCTGCCATATGGTCCTGATCCGGTCTGGGTCAGCCTCAGTTTTCACCTCGTGTTCAGGTCCTTTTGGGACCTGGAGGCAAAGAAAGGATCCTTTAACTGAGCTGAACTCAGATGGCGATGATGGCAGATTCTGCTGAAACACTGAGCTTGTGTTTGTGAAGTAACATGAATAAAATAAGGACGCAGAGAGACAGAGGCTGTTCGTCTCCTCAGCCCTGACTTCACACATCAGAGCGTGTAGCTAGTGTGTTCCCAGTGAAGGAGGAGAAAAACCTCCACAGTCAGAGAGGATGAGTCAGAGCAGCACGCTTTCATCATGTGTGTCCTCTGGTCCAGCAGCATTAGTCGACATGTGTCTCTGATTAATAATTCAGGCCTGAGGTTGAGGATTGGGAGGAAGGAAATCGATAAACATTTCTGTTACATGAAAGAGCGTTCAGTGGTGTCTGCCTGTTCAGTGACATGGCTTTGGGGAAAAGACTTCAACACCAGCATTTCACAACCGCAGGAACACCAGCAACACTTTCTGCTCCGTCAGCTCAGGAGATATTACACTGAAACATATTTATTTACCTTTAAGCTCAGCACTTAGCACTTAGCATGAAGACTAGGAGAGCGTAAGAAGAGAAGGCTAACAAAATCAGGAGTCTTAAACTCAGAAGAGGGAAAAATGTAGAAAATGGTTTGTACTAAAAGGAAAATAAATACTTAAATATGAAACTGTTTTTTTCTGTGGTTTCACTTCACTTCTTTAAACCCAGTTATTAAAAAAATAACTCAAAATCAGTCCCTTCACTTAATCCATAATTATGATTGTCCACAAAAATAAAAGTCCATAATGTGCAAAAAAAAAAAAAAAACCCTCCTTGTAGTCCAAAAGACTACGACAGGGGTCTGCAACCTTTCCTTTAAGGAGACATTTTTCCTCAGCTCACCTGAGTCAAAGTCATTCAAGAGCCACAAAATCTACTTCACAATAAAGTAATAAAGACTGTAGAGTGGATAAAATTCAATACATAGTTAAAATCTAGTAAAAATGATCTAAATATATATATATATATTTTTAATTTATGAAAATTGTACATGTGATGGCTTAGTTTTTATGTTAAATAAATTTGCAAATAAAAATAAATTTCAAAAATTTGCTTTTTTTAAATACATTTTAAATTTTGCAAAAAAAATTCTAATCAATTTTGCAATTTTTTTAAATATTAAAAAACCAAAATTTGCAATTTTTTGCAATGTGAAACATTTGCAGAATTTCAACATTTTTGAAAAAGTATTTTAATTTGATGACATATATTGCAAATATCACTGAACTCATCATTTATTTGTTTGTTTGTTTCCTAATGTCGCAAAACACATGCCCAACAATAAAATTCTTTATCTCAATAATATTTTTTAAAAGCTACAAGGAGTCATTTTTCCTCAGCTCACCTGGATTAAAGTCATTCAGGAGCCACAAAATCTACTTATCTACTATCTCCACAATACAGACTGTAGAGTGGATAAACTTTTAAACATTGTTAAAATCTAGAGAAAATAATCTAAATGAAAAGTTTGTGTTATTTTTTATTTATGAAAATTGTACATAATGATGGCTTAGTTTTTTTGTTTTTAATAAATTTGCAAAGAAAAATTAATTTCAAAAATTTGCATTTTTTAAAGTCAACATTTGCAAAATTAAAAAAAAAAATCTTTATTTGATAATATTTAGTGCTTATATCCCTTAACTCATCATTTTTTGAAATTCTTTATTTCAACAATATACTTTTGAAGCTACAAGGAGCCACTGTAAAGGAGTCAAAGGGCCGCATGAGGCTCCAGAGCCGCAGGTTGAACACCCTTGGGCTGGAAAATAAAGTCTCTTCTAAAAGAAAAGTCTTATCTGGGTCGAGTTGTTGATTTACAGGTACAGTCCAATTTCAGTTTGTTCCCTTCAACTCACCATCTCTGTACACCAGAGGAAAAAAGAAACCCAAAACACCGACCAATCCCAATTTGAATCAACATGAAGTTCATTGTCTCATCTCATCCAGCACTGCTCAGCTTCAGAGAATAAGTTAGCTCAAGCTTCAGCTTCCCAGGTGTTCAGACTCTCCAGTTTAGAGTTAAGCGCCTCTAGCTATGACATGCAGAGTCTTATACACACATTTCCTGGTTTACACTGAATCCAGGCAAGTGATTGGTTGATTACACAATCACTAGACATATAAACAATGTGACATCAAGTCTACAAGTAAGCAGCTAAATGTCTGTCAGTGACCTGTGAGTGTTTATCATCTGAAGACTTCCTCTCCATCAGTACAGTCAGGTTTCAGAGCTGGAGACGGCTGTTCAAACTTCACCCTCCTCACCACAAAGCCTCCTTCCCTCCACTAATTGACTCGTGTGTCAGTAAATTTCTCCACGTTTTAAAACCATCACAGCCTCCGCAGGGCCGGCTGGTAAAAAAAGGAGTCTGTAAAATCGACCGCAGTGTTTTCTCAGAGATGAAAAGCCCCCGTAAAGCCAGACAAGCCCCATTAGGACAGATCAAGCCCTGTGGTAGGCGCAGGTCTCTTTGTCATCCTCACAAAAGCTGGGCTGAGGATTTCTGCTGCTGCTGGAAACACACGGGCTGGTACCAAACACGTCTGTTACGACTGGGACAGGATGGCTTTGTGTTTGTGAGTCAGGACGGAGACGGCGGAGGGGGGGGAGGATGGACCGGGGCTTTTAGTGCAGTCTGACAGCCAGAGTGAGGACAGAGTCCATGTGGGAGAATAACTCTGCTTATCTTGCTGGCTGTCGCCGTGACACTCCCTGCTCGTACTGTGGTTACTTCTGGAGGAAGTGATGGCTGCAGCGTGAACGGCATGCACAACCTGACACTGGCATGAGTTTGTTTTAGTCTGGCAATGATTCAGCTGAAATAAAGCTCATCGACTGAAACTTCTTCATGGCTGATGATGACTCTGATTTTGGGTTTCACGAATAGAAATGAAGCCACGACGTACCGGCCTGTTTCCTCCTCACTGAAGTCCAAACTGCCGGTCAGGGCCGGGGCAGCGGAGGCTGACAGCCAGCTGTTACATCAGACCGTCGCTGCCAGAAACTTCACTTTGATCTCAGTGACGAGGCTGAACTTCCAGCTCCTCTCCTCCAAACCTGTGCACATCTGCAGGGCGGAGCCAAGTCTCTGACAGCCCCGTGCTAATTGGCTCTAGCTTTAGGGCAAGACAGGTGGCATTTGAAGGGTGTGTGTGTGTGTGTGTGTGTGTGAGGTTCAGGAGTCTCTGATCATGATCCTTCTACTTTGTA
This sequence comes from Halichoeres trimaculatus, assembly GCF_033239565.1. NCBI lineage: Eukaryota > Metazoa > Chordata > Actinopteri > Labriformes > Labridae > Halichoeres > Halichoeres trimaculatus. The sequence goes on along the minus strand of NW_027437184.1, from coordinate 682,011 downwards.
ATCTGTGGCGTTGTGAACCATAAAAACTCAGGACATAAACTCAAACAGCGTGTGATGACGGATGTTAGCCAGGAGCTATCCTTAGATCACATTTTATATATATGATATATATAATATATAGCCTCTTAAAGCAACAACCAACTTTTCTAAACTTCTGTCTCTGACAGCTGTTTGTGGTTCAAACTTCCTGGGTTTGTTTCCTGTTCGTCTCTCCTTGTTTACAGCCCACACTCAAGGACTTAAGACTTTTCGCCTATAGCTCTCGCGTGTAATAACAGCTCTCCACCAGCAGAGGACCTGCTGACTTGTTGCCTTTCCCACTTTAACACCACAGTACATTAGTTTGTCTCATTTTATGGCGTTTCCTTTGACTAAAACCAGGACAGGTCCTAAATCACCGACCTGTACCGTCCCACTTTCTGGTTCCCTTCTGTTAGGGTGCCAGACAGACTGATCCGACCCCAGAAGGTGGAGCTAGAAACACTGCAGTCTGTTGATTGGTGGAAGGAATGGTCACTTCCTGTGTGACAGCAGTGAGTTAGAGAACTTTATATTTTGTCTGGAAAATGGCATCACCAAACAGTGTTTCATGGTCAACTACGAGGGTTCAGACTACACCATCACGTAGCTGACGCGGCTATCGGCGTCTGGTAGAAGAGAGTATTGGTTTACAGTACCCATCAGGTCACTTGGGATAAGACTTTTCAACGGGCCAGTTTTCAAATACTAAAAATAAGGATATATTTGGTCATGGTTCAAACATTTGGAATGCAGAGTGAACATGCATTTATGTAAAAACACAAATTAAGAGATTTTAGTGTTTTAAAGTTGACTTGAAAAGACACAGCTTTCAAAAAACAGTTATTCAAGGGGACTGCGATTTATCTCAAAATTAATACATTTCTTTAACATTACTTATGTTTAAAAAAGTATCAGTATTTAAAAGAACAGTTTAATGATGGACTTTATGTATATAAATCATTTATAAAATAAAAATTTACTGAAACTACAAATACAGGACATAAATCTATCATTTAAAATGCTCAGCAGTGGGCTTATTATTATTATTATTATTATTAACTTATTATTCACTGTTTGGGGTGGCCGCTCCACATGATACCCAAAAGTGTTCACTACATAGAAGCTGTTAAAAGATAGATGTACTTGCATAGAAAAGATAGATAGATGTGTCTAGATGATGCCATAACTTCTCCTTGAGGTGGTTTCAAAATAAAAGTCCCAAAACTGTGTTTTCTCGATGGTCGTCCCAGATGATATTTCATAAAATGAAAATCTTCAGACAAATTCATTTGTATATTGTGATGGATGTGTGTGGGCACATGCTTCATACGTTTTTTGATCAATGCAAAACGTGTTAGAAATTATGCCAAATAGGCAAAGGGATATATTTGAATGAAGTGATTTTAAACCAGTTGTCAGAATAGAGGTCAAGGCCGGACGGTCGCCCCACATGATGTTTTAACACTTCAGATGGCAGAAAAATTACCAATAACTAAAATGTTTGGATAAACTAAAGTGGTTCCGTACATGGGAAAGGTACAAGACTTACATGCTCTCTTTTTATGTATTTTAAGTGTTTTTTTCAACAGAAAAAAATCAGATGGACAAAAAAAGTGGACGTCAGGACATTGACCCTCATATAAATCAAAATATGACTCAATATTAAAAGACCAAGGGAAACAGTGACGTCTGTGACAGATTGACTTGCCCAGTACAACAAAAACCAACATCATCAAGTTTAGACATTAAAAACTATAAATACACTTTGAAATTATGTTTATTATATAATCTATTGGCAACATACAGCGTAGTGGCTTTTCAGCGCCATCTACTGCAGTGGAAGTGCAAAAATCCTATTTTACTTCCACCTTGGCTTAAATATGAATTTTTAATTTTACAAAAAATATCACTTTTAAGAGTTGACTATTGTTTCCAAGGTCAAAGTATCATGATAAATTGCCAAATCGATACCCCCCCTCAGCCCCCAGCTTACACACCGTCTACCAAGAAGGTCACCATTGGCTGTGGAAACACAAACAGGATCAGGCTTTGCTGATCCAAACCATACCGAACTGGACCACTTGGTGGAGACGGGTCATGTGTCCCATGTAGACTGCAAAGGCTGAACTGAAGTGAGACTGTTTGGTCTTTAAAGACTTTCTGTTCCCATCATCAACCATCACTGCCTGAACGCCAGCGGCACGCCGTGCAGACCCTGTTAACTTGTATCTAGCCGCTAACGTGGCTAACCACCACAGCTAGCATCACATCACTAACAAAACCATCACTAGCTTTTTGACAGTCTAAAGGATCAATGCGTTCAACATTTCATAACTTGTTATTGAACTGAAACCAAACCCTGTCCTCTAACAGTGTGTTAGCATGTTGTTTGGCCTGCAAAGCCTCATGGGATATGACAGGCCGTGAAGGATGCTCTGGTTGTATCCACCTCGGTGTGGTAAAGTAGGACATATTTGTTGGCGGCCTTCGAAGCGGCCCAGCCTTGGACTCAGCGCTGTAACGGCTCCAGTCTTTAGGCTGCGGCGGCTACATTAAGACACAGCTATTGTGTGATGTTCAGGGTCAGCACGCCGCGCAGACGTTATGTCAGCAACACGTTGGAGACGAGAGGTTTGACACGTTTCAGAGACCTTGGATTCTTTATTTTCCCTGATGCTGTAAAAACAGGAGATGCTCTCCTTCAGCTAACCCTCACATAGCGTGGATTCTTCTCCTCCATCAACAGCGGCTGGTGAAGTGATTCATCCAGATACCTGCAGACGCAGCAGGCACAGCAGGCGCAGCAGAGAGCAGGGATCTGAGAGGTGCAGCAGCATTCAGATATAAGCTGAGTTTGGTCCCAAGAGGAGCGGCTGTGAGCTGCAGGCAGACGCACCTTCACATCTCCAGTCTTAGCTGCTGCCAGAGGAATAAAGCAGCGATAGCAGCGGCCGGGGCTCCTCTCGGGATTCAGTGAAAGCTTTATATTTAGGGGTAGAGGGAATACATTACTGTGTGTGTGTGTGTGTGATGGCGTGCATTTTGCACAGAGCCACCAGAGAGTTGGTGAAAGTGACGCCCATGTGGAATGATATATTTTCAAAGGTAAGCCAGGTATGATGGTGTTAAGCCATTTATCAGTGGAGGGTTTGTAGGTTTTTGATTTATGCAAAGAATCCAATGAGTGGATGAAATTATATTCATTTCTTTAAACGGCAGAGAGTCGTTCGCGGTGCTTTTGTCCAGCTTCATCCTTCAGATACACAGTTCATGTGAGAGTAAGCCCTCATTTTGTTGTTGTTGTTGTTGTTGCTTTGTAGGGTGTTGACTTTCTTTTCAGTAATTGCACAGAGTCAAGTGGTGTGTGGGATTAGACATGTTGTCTCTGTGCTCTGGTGTTTTTTATGCTGTTGTTTTTCATGAGCTAATATTTACAAATACGGAAAATATTCATTCACATTTCACATATGACGCCATGAATAAAATAACATCAAAAGTTTTCACATTTATTGCTCAAGTAGAGGTATGCAGTGGGGAAAATAAGTGTTGAACGTGTCAACTTTTTTCTCATCACATTTATTTCCAAAGCTGCAATTCAAACTAAATTTCTTCCAGACATTGGTATTAACTCAAATAATCCACACATGAAAAGAAATCACAACGTTCAGGTCCATAAATAATGATTATGGTGAATTAAGTACAATAACACAGGAAAAAAGTATTGAAAACACCATGGAAAGGCTGAATACTTTGGACAGGAAATGCTCCATACCACCTGAAATCTGTCAGTAATTATTACTTGAACTTCCAATTAGTGCAAACCAACATCAGCTGGGCTAGAGCAAATTGATGGTCCTATAAAAAAGGTGTTTTTTCACCAAGCAGTTAAATAGCACACACCTCATGATGGGTAAAGGCAAAGAGCTCTCTGAAGACATTCACAACCTGATTGTTGCTCAGCATCAGAATGGAACTGGTTACAGACTTATATCAAAGCACCTGAATATTCCAGTCAGCACCGTTGGGGCCATTATTCACAAGTGGAAGAAGCACCACCTTACCATCAACAGGCCACGCACAGGAGCTCCTTGAAGATTTCTGACCAGGGAGTCAGAAAGATAGTCAGAAGAGGACTCAACCAGCCAAGGACCACCCTGAAAGTGCTCCAGAAAGACTTGGAGGCAGCAGGTACAATTGTTACAGAGAAAACAACAGGCAATGCACTCCACCGCCATGGCCTCTATGGACGCTCAGCCCACAAGACTCCATTCCTGAAGAAAAGGCATGTTGAAGCTGGTTTAAAGTTTGCTAAACAGCATCTTGACAAGCCTGTAGAATACTGGGAGAATGTTGTCTGGTCAGATGAGACCAAAACTGAACTTTTGGGCTGTCATACTACAGACCATGTTTGGAGGAGAAATGGCTCTGCACATCAGCCAAAAAACACTACACCAACAGTGAAGTTTGGAGGTGAAGCATCATGGCATGGGGTTGTTTCTCATCTCATGGTGTTGGCAAACTTCATATAACTGACGGAGCAATGAATGGAGCCATGTATGGGGAAATTCTTGATCTGAATCTGCTGCCATCCACCAGGATGATGAAGATGAGACGTGGCTGGACCTTCCAGCAGGACAACCATCCAAAGCACATGGCGAAGCTGACTCTCAGATGGTTTCAGAAAAAGAAAATCAATCTGTTAGAACGGCCTAGTCAATCACCTGACTTAAAAAAATATATATATTCAAATGAAGGATAGATGACTAATTTTTTTCTTAAGTAAGGTGAAAAGTATTTTCACTCTGTTACTGGACACCTCTGAAAATAGCAGGCAGGATGAGGTAAACAGGAAACCACAGGCAGCGCAGGTTGTTGGCCGTGCAGCTCTGCGTCATGCAGGCTAACATATGTCAGGCTAACATGTTACATGTAGCGTCCAGCTTCAACAAACAGAGCTTCAGCCCCAGAGGAAAGGGGGAGGAAATGTCAGGAGACATGAAATAATGGTATAACACTCTTTATTTTTGTTTCTGTGAATTTTTCAACCTGCACCGAAAGCTTCAGCGCTCAGCTCTGAAGCCACAGACGGGCTGGAGTAAACGTTTAGCTTGAGGGGACGCTGATGCTCTGAGTGATCGATAAAAAGAGCTAAGCTGCTGAAGAGCTGTTTGATTCAAGAAGCATTGATGCCACTCGCTGCATTTAACAGTTTCTGAGATCATTCACTCCCCCTCAGTGATCGGAGTCAGCAGAAACTTTCAGAGAGAAATAAAAAAAAACACTGTCATCGTGACATTTCCACCACAAACAGCAGAGTTTGCTGCAGTCAAAGTGATTAAAACAGTTTTTATTCACATGTGCAAAGAGAAAAAGCTCCATAAGTCTGAGGGAAACTCCTTCCTCTTCTCTGGACGTGTTTTTCTTCCTGTTTGATGAGTCAACAGGGTCACTCTGCAAAGGCACCGAGCTACGTCTCTAAAACTAGCTCGTAGTGAAAAAAATCAAAGGATGAATCTATTTCTCAGAGAGGGGTTAAGCAGATGTGACAAAAGCAGAACACAAAGCAGGAGATTAAAAAGTGGTGTGTGTCAGCGGCACCTCGGGGCCCACGGAGCACGATTACCAGCAGGTCTCAGGGGGAGAGGAGAGGGGAAGAGATAAAAGAGCGCGCCGTGCAACATTTCAATGAGTTTTGCATCATTTGCTGTGCTCAGAGGAAAGCAGAGAGCTTATAACAGCTACGATAAAGAAACCACGCAACAACACGGCTTCTTTTCTCCGCAGTGACACAAAATCTGAGCCTGACACGGTTCAACACGCGGCGTGGAGCCTGTGCGCGGTGAAACTGTGGCGTTCACCTGTAGAGGAAGACAGTGACATCACTGAGTCATACCTGCAAAACTAAAAGGTCATTTTCACATCATGTGAGGTCACAGTTTGTTCTGCTCAGCGGTTTGAAGGCATCATAAGAACTAAACTAAAGCCCATTTTGAGCCAATTTGCGTCAATATTTTTGGGGGATCGGGCTTAATTTCTTCAAGAAAATCAAACATGTCTATGATCCCGGTTGCTCCTCTTGAAGGTGTCGCTCAGCAGAAGCAGCGCCACGAGCCGACAAGCCTCAACCTCTCACACACTGAACAAAACTCAAATCTAATCAAGTGTTTTTGTCTGATTTTAAGAAAAAATATCTTTATAGGCTTGATATGAGCCACGTTCACCTGGTCGGCCCAGAACAATGTCTGATTTCAAGGTATTTAAAGACCAAATGAGGTCTGAATTGCTGTAACGTTAAAAAAAAACAATCTGCCAATGAAAAGTTTGGTGTATTGAGACATTATTCTATTTTTAAGCAAATTTTCAAGCTGTTGTCTTCTTCCATTGACTGATTTTTTTTACTTGTTACAGCAATTCAGACCTCATTTTGTCTTTAAATGACTTGAATTCAGACGTTTTTCTCAACTGGCCAGGTGAATGTGACTCATTGTGAGTATAATAAGACCATTTTTACTTCAATAAAACAAAAACACTTGATGATTTCAGTTTTTTGCAGTGAGCAGAGCACACCCCATCTCTGAAGTGTTTGAGAAGTGAAGAAAATAAAGAAAAGAAGTGGATACAAAAGAAAATGTAAATCAGCCTATACAAATTAAATATAATAAGTAGAAATAAAAGAAAGTTCAAACTGTGAAATCTCAAAAATGTAAAAGAAAGCAGAAATCTATGACTAATATGTAGGATAAAAATAGGCATAATAAAGAAACACGTGTTTCTCTGTCCCTCAATGACATCATCAGTCAGTATACACAGCTGTGTGGTAACCATGGAGATCATGATGATGTCATAATGGCTGTGATGTGTCAATGGAACTTTGGAACTTTGGAACTCCTTTGTGTCCATTAATCTAAAGCTGGAGTATTGGGCTAGACATGGGTCCAAACAACCTGCATTTATGCTGAAACCCTCAGGGCTAGAAGAAAAACAAAAACATTGTGGGAATCTGGAGACTCTGATGAACAAGATGATGTGTTTCCCAAGTCTGTCGAGTTTGAAATGAGGGCAGGAAAATGATTTACAAATGTTGTTACCAATGAAGCTCAAGAGAGGAAGTGGCTCAGATAAAACAATACGAGATAACAAAAAAAATGAGGGTTTCTCTCACATTGAGGCAATTTTTGGCAAAGCAGTTCAGTTTTTTCTGGCTCAAATTGCAAATTTCCAAAGCAATGGGTTTGCTTTTGATGAGCATCTTGGTTGTGCGTCCCCCACTTCCTGGTTCCTCTTCTTCTGCTGCCTCTTTTTGACGTTACAGTTATGGATACAAGAGTCCAGCTCCCAAACACCATAGAAGAAGGAGGATTCAGAGTCTGATGTGTGGGATATGGACATAACTACTGCAAAAAACTGAAATGTTACCAATTGTTTTTGTCTTATTTTAAGTAAAAATTGTCTTGTTATATTTGATGAGCCACATTCATCTGGTCAGTCCTGAAAAATGTCTGAAAATTTGCTTAAAACTAGAATAATTTCTTAATATGAGTAACTTTTCTCTTTTTCCATTAGCAGATTTTTTTTTTTTTTTTTTATTAACGAGCAATTCAGATCTCATTTTACCTGTAAATAACTTGAAATCAGACATTTTTCTGGACTGCTCAGTTGAATGTGGCTCATATTAAATCTAAAAAGACATTTTTTACTGAAAATCAGACAAAAACACTTGATCAGATTTCAGGTTTTTTCACAGCCAGGGGGCGTCTCGCTAATTGCTTGTTGTTTGGTTAAATCACTGTTTCCTCAGGAATCACAGATCGGAGCTCGTGGATGTTCAGTTTGAAGCTGTGAAAAAAAATAAAGAAATGAGGGGTTTGTCTGAAATGAAGGACTCGTCTCTGTTTGTCCTTGAGCCAGACACCAAACCTGTAACTATTCCAGCTGAGCCGCTCGCCGATCAACAGGAGCAAACCGCCGCTCCACCAGCTTCCAGGTGGAGCTCAGAGGGATGTAAACAGAGTCTGCAGGGAGGGTGGGGGCGCTCCGTCAACTTTGTCTGACTTTGAGCAGAGTTATGTTCTCCCTCTTACATAACAGCAGCTGTGATGTTCATTTCACTTGTTTCAGATGATGCAGATAGGAAGAGAAGTCTAATCCCTGTTTATTGTGCCTGACAAAACAGGCTGTAACAGCTGCTCGTTTCACTCCCCTCAAACTTCCTCTGGTTCAGCCTCTCTCAGGCTTTCACTGAACCTTTCTCTCAGGCGGGGTTTGTCATCACTCAGGGTTTTTAATCATCTCTCTGGATTAAATCAGGAGAAGAGGCCTGGTAGTGTTTTTTCTGTTGGTTTATCTAATATGAGGAGTGAGTAACCCAGCCCAGGATAACAGCTGTTTGAAGAGTTCAGACCCCAAACCCTTTCTGCTCCCACACACATCAGAAACAAACACCATATGGGCAAACCGCAGAGCACCAGTGTTTTTCTATTAGACTGCGTCATGCTTGAGTCATACCTTATGTTTTGGGCTTGTGTAATGCTTTTCATGTTTCAGCGTTTGATGAGCCCTGAGACTTGATTTCTCCATCTGTCAGAGAAAATACAGACTTCATCTGAGCAGGTCAGGCGTGCAGAGACACCCAGGTCTTCCTGAAATGATTTTGAATTATTCAGTATTTTTTTTAACACCCAGGTCTCTGAAGTTTTTAAAAGAAGGCTGTGATTTTTGACACTACGAGGAATGAATGAATGAAATCTGATCAAATCCACATTCGCATCTGGAGGAGTCTCATCCAGGGGCGTCACTAGGATTTAGGGACAGGGGGGCTTCAGCCCCAGGAGATGCAAATGATCAAATGTGTAACAAACGAAACACATAGATTTAAAGCTCTGGTCTAGGATCTGAAACCCAGTTTGTCTGATGAGACACATTTGAAAAACGCAGCCTCACTCACCCTCTCCAAGATCCCGCCCCCCAGCTCATATCGCCCTTCTTCGCCTCCTAACAACACGCCCCCTCTGACAGAGCAAGAAGCAGAAAATGTAACAGACAGTCATCCTCCTTGTAACACACAGTGGGAGCTTTTTCAGTTGGACCGGCGCGATCAGAACCATGAATTAGCCGGAGAAGCAGGTCTGGCGTTTCCACTGCCAGCTGATCAGAGCAGAGCCGACTGTGGGCGAGGCTTTACCTTTCTGGGCGTGTCTTCACCAGCTCAGTTTACAATGCTAAAGATGTGTGGCTAACTTATGCTAACATCTTTTGACAGAGCCGACCCGTTCCCACCAGCAGCGTTCAGTCATTAGCCAGTACAGGCTCAGACTAACCAGAGTTATTCAGCTGACATCTCCCACTGTGGGAAACTAAGTCATTACCTGTTCAACAGGTGAACAGCTGTTTGCCAGCTGATACGTGAGGCACAGCCTCGGTTTCCCCGTGACGCGCACAACTCACAGCCAAACTCTGCCTCAGATTTCTGTGGTTTTTAAGGAAGCACTCACCAGAGCAGGTGGGCACCTGTCTCCACCCTGGAGCGGTCCCGGTGGGTTTTTAGGTAGTTCGACATGAGTTCGGCTACAGTGGGAGTAGTAGTATCGACTGTTAAAGCTAATTAGTTTCTGTTTGGCCCTATGTGAAACTGTTGCAGTGAGCGCGTCCTGTCAGCTGGTTCGTGTGTACGTTAATCGCTCAGATGTGCTGAATCAAGCAGGAGGAAAGGAGATGGTAAATGTGAGCAGGTGAGATCAGTTCAGGTTTCTCATCAAGCTATCTACTGAGCTCTGTGTGCAGCAACATCCAAGAGCTGAACGGACAGCCGGTAAGATCACACTGATTTCTTTAGTGGATACAGCAAGGCACTTCTTGTGGTGGTGAGGCACTGTGGCGTGGGGGAGAAATGTTTGTGATTGTATTGGATCCATGGCCGCTAGTGAGGAAATTAGAGAAAGTGATCATTTTTCCACCAGAAAGGTCAAACTGAGTGTTTCACTGTTAGGGAGCTGAGCAGCTAGCTGACGTGAGAGGGGTAGTGGGGAAGGAGGAGGTGGGACCATGGGCATGACAGTGCAAAGCGAGGGAGATGGATTGGATGGACTCACGTACCAATGCGTGCATGCCATGCGCGTTTCGGATTGGCCAACTAGTATACAGCTTTGCAGCGGATACACTGAATGGATTTTTTGGGGTTTTTTTTGGTCTTTATATTGTGTAGATTGGACCATTACAGCCCTAAAAACAGTATTATTAAGATATACTAAGCTTCCAAACCGTAGACCATAGCTTTAAGCTAGCTTCTACTATCAAAATATTATCTCCTTCCACTACTAAACAGAGGCTTTGTTTCCTAACTTTCGTTGTCCTAGTAACGAGATGGTTTTCGTGAGAGATGGGACGTTCTCGAACGAGTCGACTCTTTTGAACAGCACTTTTCAGTGAACAAAAAGAAACTATGTCAGCCCTTTGTAGCTCATAACTATCACTCATAACTGAATCGGTCGTCACAGCTCATTTGAAAAAGCTTTTCAAAAGACTCGACTTGTTCGCGATTTCACATCTCCTGCGAAAACCACAGCGGGTGTAAGATGTTGAAATTACCTCTAATCATTCAGGGGGGCTTAATGATATTTTGGGGGGGCTTCAGCCCCTCAAATTAGACCTAATGACGCCACTGGTCTCATCCATCAGTGCCGTCATCCTGAGCACGCTCCTGAAGGCCGCAGAGCGCTGGGAGGACTAGCAGGAGTTTATTTTTAGTCAGAGAGTGAATGGTTGAACACAGACCTCCTTAAACCCTGACCTTTTGTCGATGCCTGTGATTTATCCCCTGTTTGACACAGACAGCTGTCTGAAGCGCCTCGCCTCGTCCAACATCCGCAGTGACATTTATATTTCCAAACGATTACATCAGACGGCGTCTTCACTCTCGCTGTGACAGCCGCTTCACATTAATCTCTCTGGGAAAGTGGGGTCAACTGCAAACGACTGGCTGACCTTGGCGTTGTTGTCCCATCGCTCAGATTTTCATCTGATGAATTTAGGAGAGGCAGAAAAAGTGACAGGTCGAACAGATGCAGCTGAGAAAAGGACGATGAGACGGGAAGGTCACGCCAGTCCCAGCCGTGACGGACACGCTGCTTAACATAACGTGACTGAAATCATCCAACAATCCATTTCCTAATCCCGTTATCAGCTCGGGGTCTGGGCGAGAGGAACGACACACTTCTCTGGGTTTGAGTCCGTCACAGAACAGACTTATCAACTCTTTACTCACGCCTGCCTGGATTAAGAGTTTCCACTCGACTTGAGCAGATTAGTCTGACCTGGTGACAGAAAATGGAGCTCCAGGAAGAAACCAGCACCCAGCGGGGGGACAAGGCCACGGTAAAACCTTTACTCACCTTCCTCTGACGATGAAGATTAGTCTTTTTGAGGATCCTGCTCGTGGGTTCGACTGATGGTGGGAGCTGGGATGGAGGGACGCCAAAGCTACGCCGTTAACTCCGCCTACTTAGTCCCAGCTGATGACCCTGATGATGCGTTTCCTCCCATTAGTCCTGTCTACTCAGGGCTGTGGGGGACTTTAGGATCCATGTGGTACGCCCAGGGAGGGGTGGGAAACACTGATAGGCCTTTCTGAAATCCAAAACTATTCAAAAATACAAACTTCATCCATTCCTCTTCAAACAATAAAGAAAATATGAGTTGATTTTCTGTAAAAGTATGCAAACAGAAATGTTATATCTGTTCACGACACGTCTTTGTTTCCTTAAGATCCTCGAGGTGACCAACCCTGGATAAGTTAAAATAAGACTTTATCGATCCCCAGGACAAACACTAAGCTAACTTTAACAACAACAATGAAGTAAAAATCTAACTAAGTGGTGTAAACGGGAGCAGACTGAACAGATGTAACACATTAACAGTCAGAGTGTTTCAGTGAAAGACTGTTATCTCCAACTTTCTGCTGTCAGATATTTTTCTTTGGCTCATTCGTGTTGGGTGAAGTTTCGTTTGTTTTGTTTGTTTTCTTTCTTTTTTGGATCGGCCTTTTAGTTCAGAGCAGGGCTATTTAATTTAATATATGTTGGGGCCTGATTTTGGCCGCACATTTTCTCCTGAGCTGTCTCAGTCTGATTTATCCTCGTTCAGCTCTGGTTGTTGGAAACAGGCGAACTCTGAACTGTAGCCGTCGTCTCTTGAGATCTCTCAGGAAACTTTGTCCGAAACGCAACGTTGTCAGCGTGGTGTCTTCAGATGTTACAATTTCCCAGCACAGCAGCGCTCTCATTGGTTTGGGTTTTGGACTTGGTGGTAAAGTAGATAAACACTTTCCAGTCCACGTGAGATCAAACTGATGGTTTTCTGTGCTGGTTTTTGGTTTTAGGGCAGACAGACATGCTGTTTTCACCTGTGTAGGACGGCTAGTGTTAACTATACTTCCTGCTCAAAAACACAATGCATCGTGGGTCAGCTGCTAGGTAATGAATAGGTGTTGCAGTCAATATTTCTAATAATTTTTGTAACATGAGGCCCGTGGGGGTGAAATGAATCAGGGAATTTATGGAACATCAGGGTCTGTGGAGGTCTCTTCAGGGGGGTATGGAGAACCGGAGGGTGGATCAGGGTCCACAAAAACTGTGCAAACTGCTCAGCATTAGCTGGTCCAACTTTTTAAAATCGTCGTTACCCCAACACAGTCTACTCAGATGTCTGTCTAACATGAGTCTGGTTCTGTCCGAGGTTTCTGCCTGTTAAAGGGAAGTTGTTCCTCTCCATAGTAACTTGCTAAATGCTGCAGAGCTCTGAACTCATGGTGGATTAAGATAAGATAAGACTTCTTATCTTGTCTTGATGTTGGGTTCTTGTTAATGACATTTTATTAACATTTACGGGTCTAGACCTGTTAGTGTTTCTGGAAAAGGTCTTGAGATAACGTTTGTTGTGATTTGGCGCTAAACAAATAAAGACTGATTGATTGATTGATAGATTGGTTATTTGGGAGGAAGTTTCTTCCCTGTACACATCCTCAGTATCAAAGCAAAACTACCCATTAAAGTCAGAATAAGCCAAGAGAAATCACATCAAAACAGGAAACACATCCAAGTTTGTTTTCCTGTCAAACTAGCACCTCACAGTTTGGATCTAAATATTTGGTGTAAAAATCAAAAACAACATAAACCACGCTAACATTTATAGCACCCAGCAGACCATCCAGGTCTTACATAAGAGCCCAGTGATCCAGAAACCTGCCCCCTCATTCCAGTCCCTGCCAGGCCGAGCTGCAGGTCCATCCTGGAGACGTCAGTCCTCATCTGAGCATCCTCTGGGTAATACATTACCCTGAGTGTGTGTGTTTGCAGTCAGTGTGTGTGTGTGTGTGTGTGCAGTCAGTGTGTGTGTGTGTGTGTTTGCAGTCAGTGTGTGTGTGTGTGTGTGTGTGTGTGTGTGTGTGTGTGTGTGTGTGTGTGTGTGTGTTTGCAGTCAGTGTGTGTGTGTGTGTGTGTGTGTGTGTGTGTGTGTGTGTGTGTGTGTGTGTGTGTGTGTGTGTGTGTGTGTGTGTGCAGTCAGTGTGTGTGTGTTTCCCTGAGCTAATGTAGTGTTCACCATGACCATTAATCCATAAAGCAGAGTTTCCAGCAGTGCCTGTTGTTGTCCTCCTCGCTGCAGAGAGCAGCTGTGAACTTCCTGTCTTGTTTTTAACGGGGTTGTTTAAGGTACTCGTACCCCCAGGGAATGCTGGGTAGCTCGGTCTTTATGTTGAGGACCTGAAGCAGACCGTGGAGCAGCAGCGTGGTGATTGGCTGCTTTGTGAAGGTGTCTCCTTGTGTCACAGGAAACAGCGTGTGATTGGCTCCCTGATCACTCAGGGCCCAGGACGAAGTTTATTGACTTTACATTAGAGAAACATTATGTTAGTCAGCTGTTAATGTGATACGTTCAGTGGCTCATTGACACCTGATGTTGTTTGATTTCAAAACTCACTCACTAACATGTCTGACTGAAAGAAACCCATGCTCATGATTAACGAAGTAAAAACACGTCAGGATTTCTGAAAACAAACGACCGCAGCAGAGAAACACGTCCACGCTGGTTTTCTAACGAGCTTTTAAAGTTTCTGTCAGTGCCCAGGGCTATGCTAATGTGCTAATGTGCTAATGGACAGGCAGGCTGAAGCCTTTTTATCAGGCCACCTGGAGACTTGGGGAGGTGTTTGTATTTCAAGGACGTATGGCTCAGCTCAGCCTCAGGGCGAAATGAAACAAGGGCACAGCCTAAACGGAGGCTTGGCCGCTTCTCAAAACCCCAGAAATCTACAATTCCCATTGTGTATTGTTCCCAGTGGAGGGACAATGGACCGGGTCATTATTCACCTTCAGGTGGCCAGTGGTGTGCCAGAGAAAGACGACTGGAGGAATATATACAGGCATCTGAAACTCATGTTCTTTACTGGGTTAGGTATGGGAGCACATTTCTGCAAGTTAAACAAATAAATACATTTATTATTATTATTATTATTATTATTATTATTATTATTAATGGAGGCCCATTTCTGCCAGTCAAAAATAGATAGATAGATAGATAGATAGATAGATTATCATTATTAATTATTATTATAATCATAATAATAATAATAATAAATAATGGAGGCCCATTTCTGCCAGTTGAAAATAAATAAAAATATAGATGGATAAATATATTATCATTTATTAAAATATCGTTATTATTACTGATATTTAAGGATGATGATGATAATAATAATAATAATATTTTTTATTTTTGTTATTAGTATTATTAATAATGATTTTTAAGGATTATACTACTACTACCACTACTACCACTACTACTACTACTACTACTACTACTAATAATAATAATAATAATAATAATAATAGTCATAAAATCCATAATTATGAGATAAAAGGTCAAAATTCTGAGATTTTAAATCTAAATTTTGAGAAAAAAAAAGTCATTATGGGATAGGGTTAGGGTTAGGGTCAAAATAATGAAATAAAAAGTTGAAAACAAGAGATAAACGTCAAAATTATGAGTAAAAGAAGTTGAAATAGGATAAAAAAAAAAGTAGTAAGAAGAGTTTGAAAAGTTAAAATAATGAAATAAAAAAAAGTTTAAATTATGATAAAAAAGATGAAACTATGAGATAAATTGTCTAAACAATGAGATAAAAAGTCATAACTGTAAAATAAACAGTCAACATTACGTTAAGTTTAAAAGTCATATTTATGTGATAAAAATCTTAATTATGGTACGTGATAAAATAATCATTATTATGAGATAAATGTAGAAATTATGAGTCAAAGTGTCATAATTATGCAATGAAATACAATAATAATTATTTCTTTTATCTCATTATTGCAACTTTTTCAAAGAGATATTATTTTTAACGGGCAGAATTGTGCGTCCATAGTTCAGAGATCTGACATTTTTCCGTATCTCGAGCAAAAACTTCTCTTTGCATGAAAAGAAGTCGTCTGGCTGGGGTTACTTCCTGGTTTGGTTGATCCCTGAGTCGGTCGTGGAGTATCTTTGAATTTCCTCCTGTAGGGATCCTGAGGGCAAACCTGAAACCTGCTGGTGGGATTATTTATTTCCTCTGGCTGCTGAACGCCTCAGGACCTTCCAGGAAGCCCCAGAGGAAGTGTCTTAGGGGATGTTAGGTACTCGGTTTCACTGCAGCTGGTGCCAAGACAAGCAGGGAGAGGATTGATGGATGGTCTGACTCCTGGTGCTTTTCTGGTCCTCTGCTGACACAGAGCTGATAGTGAGAGTCATCTGTATCATTAAACGTCTGTCAGAGGACTGATTTATCCTCAAACATCATCTTAAAGAGTGTAACGTACGGTTTGAGCTCGCCTGCTCCTCTGTGTGTCCATGTTCCTCATGGCGGTGACTCAGACGTGCTGGGCTGACTCACTGAGACCAGGAGCAAACCAACAGAGGAGGAGATACATGAGGCACGCAACCACAGGCCGTCAGCCCTGTGGGGGGACTGGATCTGGTTTTCTGGACCAGACAGGTCTGACGCTGCAGCGCCGCGGCCTCAGGCGCCCAGAGGCCGTCAGATGGAGGGAGGTGGTGTCAAGGACGGGGTGGCCAAGATGTGAGCTCCACCAGCTCTCCACTTCATGCAGACTCATTCTTGGCGTCAGACGGGGACGTGACACTAAGATCGCTCCGGTGGAAAAATGTGGACACACACAGAGAGCGTTTGCTAAGGGTTTCCAGGAGCTGAAGACGAGTCCAGCCATGTTGTTGACGAGTAGTTTCTGTAATAACTTCAGCACCAGGACATTTCCCCCTCTGCTTCCTGACAAACGTCTGACGGCGGGTCATCTGCTGATGGATTCAGAGCGGCAGCCGCTCAGGGTTCAGTGAGACGAGCAGACACCTCGGTGTTTGTGTGCGTGTACGTCTCCTCCATGTGTGGCTGTCACAGCCGGCTCCAGCGTCACATCAGTCAGCGTTTACGTCCACATATGCTCCGAGGCTTGTTCAGCATTTTGGGGAGTTTGAGAGTCTGCATGTGATCCTGTTTCTGTCAGTGACATGAAGCGCCTCAGTCTGGAAACAGAAAAATAAGAAGGAGAAAGAAAGATGTCTGAATCGGTCAGAGGTTTCCTGATGAAACGTGAATGTTCGGGGCTCTACGTGTTGAATCCTCCTGCTCCCAGTTGAAGTTTCACCACTGACCTCTGCTCCGGGCCCTTTCCACCTGCTCCTCTGGGGGGTACAGGCCTTCTCAGACCAGACCAGAGATATAGTCTGTCCATTGTGTCTTTGGTGTACTCCAGGGTGTCTCCTTCCAGATGGATGTGCAAGACACACGACAGGAAGCCCTGGGGCCATCCTCTCATGACTCTCCTTGGTGTCTGAGCTCTCAGCAACAGAGAGGTCAGGAGCTTTTTCACATTTTTACCCTTAGTGCAGCATCAGTTTCCACCTGCAGGGGGCGCTGTATCACAAATACAGGTTTATTATACTTAACTAAAATAGAAGGTTTTTTTTTTTTGTTGTTGTTGTTTTTTTTTGCCAGTTTCTCTTCTCTGCTGAGTTTGGGCACAATCTGACACCAGGAATTGTCCATCTCAGTTACCATGGTGACACCTGATGCTCTGGTCCGTCTGCACATCTCTGCACGGAGGAGAGAAATTTTTGGAGGTGTGTGACAGAGATTTTCTGCTTGAAAAGGACTTTGGAGGAGGTGAGGCTGCTAAATGACGTGTTAGTCCACACGAAGCCGCTCAGCCCTCACAGCTGAGCCCGGGCACCCTGCAGAGAAAGCTCATCCCAGGCGTTGGTTTTTGTGATCTTGTTCTGTTGTCACCGGCCACAGCTGAGGGTTGGAGCGTGGACTGACCGGTAAATTTAGAGCCTTTTGTTCTGGCTCGGCTCACTCTTCAACACAACATGACGCTGTATTATCCCCGTCACTGCTGACGCCGCCCTGATCCGTCTGTCAATCTTTCCTCCATTTCCCCCTCACTCCTGAAACAGACCCCAAGATACTTGATTGGTTAGTAAACTGTTTTTTATTTCTTTCATTTTGTCATAAAAATGTACATTCAATTTAAAAATAATGCAATAAAAAACATTTCGAACACATGAAAAGTAGCAAAAAGAGGAAAACACATTATTTTACCTGCACCTTTTCTCAGAAAACATTAAATAACCACAGGTGAGCATGGCTTTAACATTTCATTGTTACTTTAATAAAAAGATTTAAAAAAAGAAAAAGAAAAACACAAACATAAATGCTATTTCCAATTTCCAAACAAATGTTTTTTTTCTAGATTTATATTATCTTGTTGCCCTGTATTTGTTTGATTTACATTATTATCATATACTATCTATTATTATAATTATAATTATAATTTTTATGTATTTTTATTTGTATTTATTATTATAATTATAATTTTTATGTATTTTTATTTGTATTTATTATTATAATTATAATTTTTATGTATTTTTATTTGCAATTATTATTATTATTATTATTATTATTATTATTATTATTATTATTATTATTATTATTATTATTGTTGTTGTTGTTATTATTACATATTTTTATTTTTATTATTTATATTAATTACTTATTATATTAATTATTATTATTATCATTATTATTATTATTATTATTATTTATTTTTTCTATTTGTATTTCTTATTATTGTTATTGTAACTATTACATATTTTTTATTTTTTAAGTATTACTATATATATATATATATATATATATATATATATATATATATATATATATATATATATATATATATCTTCATTTATTTATCTATTTATTTATTTATTTTTATGTATTTTTTTATTTTTTTCTTTCAAGATAGACAATGATCTGGCCTCCTAAGAGTCTCTGTCCTGGTTGCTCCATAAACCGACACCTTTAGCTTTAATTCAATTTTCTTTTATATACTTCTGAGTCTTCCTTATTGATATTTCAAATCCTTTTGAATTGTAACAACTTTCTTCACTTGAGCTCCTAACCCTGACCCTAACCTTAACCTTGACCCTAACCCCCCTCAGTGTGAGGCCAACAGGACCAGATCATCTACAAACAGGATGAGAGTCGATCTCATTACTGTGTTATATTTCCCTGTGTCCCTGTGAGGAGCGCTCCCATCACCTCCCTGTGAGGAGCGCTCCCATCACCTCCCATCACCTCCCTGTGAGGAGCGCTCCCATCACCTCCCTGTGAGGAGCGCTCCCATCACCTCCCTGTGAGGAGCGCTCCCATCACCTCCCTGTGAGGAGCGCTCCCATCACCTCCCTGTGAGGAGCGCTCCCACCACCTCCCTGTGAGGAGCGCTCCCATCACCTCCCTGTGAGGAGCGCTCCCACCACCTCCCTGTGTTTAGTCCATCTCATAAAGAGGAGCCGCTGATGTCCGTGTGTCACAGCGTGTCTGACTCCTCCTGGAGGACGGGGTGATTGTGTTGTGGAGAGGAAACGTGTGTAACACGGTGTCACTCCTGTCTGCACGCTCCATCAATCCCGTCAGAGCTCATTGCCACCGCTCGTCTCCACAGCACGCGCTCAAACAGGCCCGGTAATGGCGCCGGCTTGACTTATCAGTCTGTGATTACATGTTACAGTCACTCAGTGAAGGCAAACGATGATGTGAGGCCGGGAAACAGCGTTTCACTCTGACTCATTTCATTACAAATAAATGTCAATGAAACATAAATAGAAAGGAAACAAAGATGGGACGCCGTTTCACTGGAAGATGGATTTGCTTCACCTGCAGGACGTGAGCGGCGGGGAAATGAAGGAGCAGAGCAGGTGGCCGCCCCACGGGGAGACGGCGTCTGATGAGTCTGCGCTGAAAGGAAAGTGTAGATAATCTGAAATCACAGGGAAACTCTTCAATCTTTTATCGTAGCCAGGAAACACATTTTTAAAGGGCATGCAAAGTAGTTTCTAAATAAAGAAAGTTTTTTAAGGCGGGGATAATCAGCAGCAGGCAGACTGAGGCTTTATCTGCCGTTACCCAAAGCAGCACAATGTTCTCATTTCACAGATTTAGTCACAGAGAGGAAGTCAGTCACTGTGAGAGATTAGAGATTTAAAGCATCTCCACACCTGCAGCTTCCTGTCCCTGCAGGCCCGGCGTGCCAAAGAGGAGCAGGAGGGAGCTGAGGGTCCTCCAGGCTCAGGAGGGACGGGGATTATTCTCTGCACAGGAAGTCAGCGAATCCTGCTTTTCCCACCGCGCTGATCCACTGAACATAAGAGACAAAAAAAGCTTGTGATGAGGCGATGTGGTCGGCCAGGGCGCCGCGTTAAAACTGCTCTGATGTCCTGATGTTTTTTTAATGTGTCTTCAGTAGATTCACACCAACGCCAGCCATTCTTAGGAGCTCTGAAAGATTTTTTAAAATCTCAAATCTTCCTTTTTCTGGTCTTTTCAGACACACGCCAACTTTCTGATACAGAATTAATTTTACATCAAGTCTTAAACTGTCAATGAACCTTGATGCTAGCTCAGAGGCTAACTCTGACGTCTCATACGCTCACAGTGAAAGAGAAAAGGAGTCCTCTGGTTCCTTTAAAACAGGCGTTAGCATTGCGGCGCTGTGGGAACTGTAACGGTGTCAGAAAGGTCAACGTTCGTCCAATCAGAAAATAAGACACAGATAGAAACATGTCAGACACTTCCTCATTGGTCGCTTGTTGTAAAAAGAGTCTTCTCTCTCTACCTTCTTCTCAGGTGAGAAGCTTTTCACGTGAGGTATGTCTGACAACATGCGGTCCGTCTTCAAACTTTGCTGTAGTGGAACCAAAAAACCTCTGAACTAAAGTTCCACTTTAAAACATAAAACTTTTCATAGCCAGGTTTTTAACTTATTTATAAAAATGTGACATTATTAAACACAGATTATGTTTTGCTCCTATATTTCTAACATAAATCATAACAAAACACCTACATTAGCTATGCAGCTATCTCTTGCTAACTTATAAAACTGATAATAACTAACATTCAAACTATAAAATATATATTTTTAAACTCTTCTTTTTTAACTTGAGGCTTGTCAGTCTCTGCATTGGTCTCATTTTTACGTTTTCAGGCTCGTTTTTGATGAAGCTAATTGTTGTTGCTAACTGCTAGCTTACCGAGACTGTGACACCAAATGTCAGAGAGCTGAGGATCCTTAGATATTCAGTCAGTTTATAACATTTTAAAGCATCAGAAGCTGGGTTTCCGTTACACTTTTTCCCAAAATCAAAGCGATATTTCTGAAGTTTCAATAAAGAACAATTTTGCCTTGACGTTGTTTCCGTTACGACCAGAATTGCGCACAACTTTATTAAAGTATAATGTAATGTCCGTCAGGACGCTGCACTCATGATGACGCTGATTCTTGAACAATAGTTTTTTAATTCACTGCTCAAACTGTCGGCCGGGATCAGGGAGGAGCGTTGTTATGACAACGTGCTGAAAAGGTGTTTCCATCAAGTTCAGAATCGAAATGTCTGAAAAACCTCCTCACGAGAGCGAAAATACTTTTTATTGAAATTTGAGAGGTTTTTTTTGAAAATGTGGTGTTTCCATTACTGTTTTTATTGTGATATTTAGGTTTTGTGCGATTCCAGGTGTAATGGAAACACAGATAGAGCTGTTTGTTGTCCTCCTCTCCCTCCTACCTCACAAAGCTGGGAGCACTTCACTGAAGCTCTTTTCAGCTGCTGCTAACAATAAGCTAATGGTACCATCATTATCTTAAACACTGTGACGTATTCTCAGACAGCTGAGCTAAGCTGGTGCTAACTTTATATATTTTACAGTCTGATCCCTGTCCTGTGAGCTCGTCTGGTGCCTCCATGAACAGAGATAATAAGGTGGATATTTGTCGGCTCTACTGACTCCTGGACTGACTCCACTCGTCATGTCTGTTCGTTGTAGTCAAGATCAGACCATAGACTGTAAAAAAAAAAAAAAAATGGATGCCATCTTGCTTGGCTTGAAGTAAGGTCACCACAAAAACTGCTCCCCCTGGTGGCTGGCTGCAGTATAGGTCAAAAATCCATCTCCCCAGTCATTCCAGATGGGCTGTGGTCAAACTTTAAAAAATGAATCCACCTGGTAGAAATGTTTCTCACGTCTGATTGTTGTGGTGATTTGAAGATATCATTTGGCTGTCTTGTATCCAAGTCCTCTTTTTTCTGAAAAGTTTTGTTGTCATTAGTTATACCAGGTTAAAAATGAGGCTTTACGTAACGTTTAACGATGATTAACAGCTGATGTTCTCGTGTATTTTTTTCAGGGATTGTAAGATATGTCTGGAGGTAGAGTCAGGAAGTGATTAGACTCTCGAAAGAAAAAAAATAATTATTAGTTTTGTCACCCAGCTCCACTCAGATTCTCCCAGAATCCCTCACAGTCTCTACTGCACAGACTCTGGCTGCAAACTGCTTCAATGGCGGCGCTTTAAAACCGTATAATGGTAAATGGAGGAGCCACGCTGTCCACTCTACATACAGACTATGGTTTGGACACACTTTGTTTGATTTTGAAAGTCTCTGGGTGTTTTTAGGTGGTTCTTTCTGCTGAATCAATGCGTCACAGCTTCAGCGTCCAACAAAAACAGGATGGTTACGTGTCAGCTCCAGATCCAGAGTGAGTCGACACTTTGACCTGAATGTAAACCTGAGCAGAGACAGATCCATCTCGAGTAATTCAGCCATGGAAATCTAATCTGATTTCTGTTTGTCCTTTTGTCCCGTGTGGTTTCATGCATTTTTGCACCATGCATTTTCCCAAAAAGCCGTTTTCTTTGTCCTTTACCTTAATCATGCACTTCAGAGTCAACAGACTTTATTTTTTTACCCAGCAACTCAACTCTCGATTCCTCTGAGTTAACTGTCTCCGTGTTTGACAGAAACCAGCAGCGTCAGATCAGTAAAACGTCTTTTCTGTGAATCTTTAACTTGTTGTTAACACTTTGGTGTCTCTGTGTTCATCCCTCTGCTCTTTGTCTCTTTGTCTCCGGCCTTTTTGGAAGTGAAGTGATCGTTTGTGGTTCTTGAGTTGAGTCTGTGCTCTTCAAATTTTCACACTGACAAAGAAATTCCCACCAACAAAAGTGAGTTCCTGTTTGAGAGCTGATAATCTCCACTTCACACGGCCTCTTGATGTCAAACGATCATTTTTCTACATGTCAATGAAAACTTAACAGAAGGAGTTTAATGTGAAGCTCTGTTCCTAGCTTCACTGTGACAGGAGTAAACTGTAAAAAGACTTTATGATCCTGTTTAGAGTCAGAGCCAAACATCCATCTATAAATCATAATCCTCCATGAAAAGCTGGTCCCCCTGCTCCGTACCCTGTTCCTCTGTCACCACCTGAGGCCTCATGAGCACAGCCCAGACCTTAAAAGACCCCCCCGTCATCCCGTCATCCCGTCATCCCACTGTATGTGAAACAGTGAAGACTTCAGCTCAACAACTTCACCTTCACCTCAAACCTCAGATCTGATGAATCTTTAATCATCCCTGAGGGGAACCAGCTTCACTGCATCAGCAAACAGCAACAGAATACAGCAGCGGGAGTAAAAATAGATCAGCAGGGATTATCAGCGCGCTGAAAGATGGATGCAGCAGCACAGCCACAAAGATCCAACAGGAAGTGCTTGATATGAGCTGTAAATCGCTCCGTTTCCGACCTGGATGAGGCTGCTTGGCTCAGCCGGTGAAAGTGTGATTGTTAAACTTCTCAGGATGAAGAGGAAGATGAAGGTGATACCTGTGGAGGGTGTGGGAGTCAGGTAGATCTCTCTCCTCAGGATGAACAGTCGTTGTTCTCACCTCTGAAGCTGCTGCCTGCAGGGCGCCGCGCCGAGCTGGAAACACAAACTTTCCTGTGGCGCTGCTCGCTAACGGAGAAACGAGAGATGTTCCCTGAGTGACAGATTCCAGCACATCCTCTGGTCCTGAGCAGATCCAGGACCAGCACATGGACTCTGATAATTCACACCCCTTCACCATGCTGTGTCTGCCTGTTGTTAACCTGTTTCTCAGGTTTAAAGCTGTCAGCTGTTGGCACCAGGCTGTTCGGCTCTGACACGAAGGGGTTTGTCTTTTCTTCTTCTTCTCTAACTCAAGTGTCTCCAGTTAGTAAAATTCAATTTTATTCTTTTGTCAGCTGCTGTGGTCTGAGAGCCCATCATGCTTTCTTCTGTGAAAGAGATGCTCAAACATTTTCTGTCAACACCGTTGAAGATGTTTGTAGGCACTGATGAAACATCTGTTTAGAAAGATTCACCAGGATGGATTTTTAATTTAGTTTAGCCTAAAATAAATCTGTGAGTCAATCTCAAACTGAAGCTACAGCTCTCAAACTTCATGAAAGTCAGAGTTAAAGCCAAACAAAACTTTCCCGTATACCTCCTGTGAACAGCTCCAAGCTTCAGGGCTCATTGACCTGGAGTTACCTGTGCAGCCTGGGGTCATTGACCTGAAGTTACCTGTGCAGCCTAAGGTCATTGACCTGGAGTAGCCCGTGCAGCCTGGGCTCATTGACCTGGAGTTACCTGTCCAGCCTGGGCTCATTGACCTGGAGTTGATCGTGCAGCCTGGGGTCATTGACCTGGAGTTACCTGTGCAGTCTGGGGTCATTGACCTGGAGTTGCTGTTGTAGCCTGGGGTCATTGACCTGGAGTAGCCCCTGCAGCCTGGGGTCATTGACCTGGAGTTGCGCGTGCAGCCTGGGGTCATTGACCTGGAGTAGCCCGTGCAGTCTGGGGTCATTGACCTGGAGTTACCTGTGCAGCCTGGGGTCATTGACCTGGAGTAGCCCCTGCAGCCTGGGGTCATTGACCTGGAGTTACCTGTCCAGCCTGGGGTCATTGACCTGGAGTTACCTGTGCAGCCTGGGGTCATTGACCTGGAGTTACCTGTGCAGCCTGAAACTTTTCTCATCATAGTGTTTGAGTCTTTCTCGTCTTTTTTCTCCTACAGATGATGATGAGCCTCTGCAGCCTCTGGATTATTTCCCCAGCTTTTTTAAAAACACTCCTACCTACAGTTTGGCTTGTTTCTGTTTATTCTGGGTCACCTGAGGCTCAATTAGCTGAAAGAAATAAAGGTGTGTTCAGTCCTGAGAATGCAACAGGGAAACCCTGAATAACAAAAACACCTCACCGCGACGTGTTGGGACGTTATTTCATGTCAGCTCTCACAGCCTGTCACTGCCAACTGCAGGATTTCTCCCTGCTGAGAAGCTGCTGGTTGTTCCTTTCTTTTTATTCTAGATCTATGCATCTGGATGCTCGGTGCATGTGGGTCTGCAAGGGGCAGCAACTTCTGAGATAAATAACCTATCCCAAAGAGATAAGTTCATTTTTGGCCTGTGAGGGGTGCCGTCAGCTTTTGAAAAAAGAAATCTAATCCTAAATTGTTTTTAAAAATACAATGAACTTTATTTAGAGGGCTTAATTCAAAAGAAACTCTGAAAGAAAATGAGACAAAGATCGTTTCAGATCCAGGCTCCAGTGAAGAGTTTCTGCTCCATCATCAAACTGAATAGAAATGAAAGTGAAACTTCAGTCTGACCCTGAAAAGCAAACCTCACCCTGAGACAAAAGATGAACAACTTCTTTGTGGCAGTTTTTTGTTGTTGTTGTTGTGTCTCTAAACTTTTAATTTGAGGATTTCCACCATGTGATGTGCACAGTCTTGTATGTGCAGCTGGGGGTTAAAGCTGGTGATAATAAGAGAAGCTTTAATGTCAGATCTGCAGCCCTTAATTCTTTAATATCTTAGCTTTTGGCTCCAAGGCTTCAGGTCTTTTCTCTGATTGGTTGAGTTTCCATTTGCACCATGAGAGATTTTTATTCTGAAATAAGCAAAAAAAGCAAATATTCAATGTTTATTTCCCGGAGAAATGACCAAAAGGATCCAGATTCTGTATCAGCGCCCCCTGTGGTGACTGTGGAGCGTCTTGACAGTAAACCCTGGTAATTAATCCTGTTCAGACCCAGTGTTTTGGTTAAAGGAGGAAGTTATGCAATCATCCCGGCGTTAGCCCGCTCACACTTTCTAACTGAATCCAGCAGATTACCTCTGAGCTGTTAACGAGGAGGAGGGGAATACCAGAAACAGGCCGGCACGCACGCTGAGATCCGTGTGTGTGGTAAACACAGGAAAACACTCAGACCTTAGATCAGATGGGACGCTCGGATCAGGACGCTCGGAGCAGGACGCTCGGAGCAGGACGCTCGGAGCAGGACGCTCAGATCAGGACGCTCTGACACAGGGCGCTCAGACACAGGGCGCTCTGACACAGGGCGCTCTGACACAGGGCGCTCTGACACAGGGCGCTCTGACACAGGGCGCACGGCGAAATGAAAGAGAAAGGTCAGATTATTTTATGGCTGACATTTCTCTCTCTGCATCATTGATTGAGTGGATCAGAAGTCATTAAATGTCATCTCTAATGAAGTCTGCGGTGCACTGATGTAGCAGAAGCTAATCTTCAGGGAGGATGTTGGTTTTTATCGTTAGGGACACAGAGGTCAGGTTGTGAAGATTTTGAACTTCCCTGATATCAGATCAAACTGGACCTTCACATGTGGACTCTCTGAGTCCAGAGTCCTGTACGGTGATGACTCTCAGCGCGTCTGAAGCATCAGTCTGTTTCAGCTTCCTGTTCAGCTCCTCCTCTCATCGTCCCATCCTTCACACTCTGTCATGAATAATCTGCTTTTACAGATGTGACTCTACATCTTCTGGGGGTTAATTACACGTTAGCCTTTTGTCATTTACGCTGGGATGCCCTTCCCACGCTGACTGAAGCTGGTGCTGCTGAGCGTAATCTGCTGCTGGAGAGTCTTCAATGATCTAACAGAAGACGAATGTTTGATATTTGATCCTGATACTCACAAACACCAGAAACTGCATCTTCCTCCACTCAGCACCTTTAAAAACAGGAGCACAGAAAGTTTTCACTCATCTTTAACTATGGAGGCCCGGTCAGGCGCCCCTGACTGCAAAGCATAAGGATCCAGGTTTCCCTGTATCGTCATTTTCAGCTGACCATGGGATTTTTCTGTTGGTTAATGCCAGGGGTCTGCATCCTCAACTATGATAGAGGATCAGCCTCAGCTCACCTGGATTAAAGTCATTTAGGGGCCACAAAATCTACTTTATCTTCACAATAAAGACTAGGTGCATAAATTCTATACATAGTAAAAATCCAGTAGTAATTTTAAAATAAAACATTTTTTTAGATTTTTGAACCGAGCCTTTGATCTTTTTTTTTTTTTTTTTTTTTAATATAAAAAAAATTGAAGATACTTAAAAATGTTAGAAATATTTTTTTTGCAAATATGAAAAGTAAAAAAAAAAAAAGAAAACAATTTTTGAAAAATTGCAAAAAAATTCCAAGGGTTTGAAAATTTTAAAAAATTGCAAAAAAAAAAAAAAAAAAAAAAAGGTTTGCAGATATTTTCAAATTTAAAAAAAATTAGCAAAAAATAAAGGAATAGAATAAATTAGCAAAAAAAGTGAAATTTAAAAAAGTTGCAAAACAAAAAATTAAAAAGTTGCATTTAAAAACAAATGCAAGTGGAAATATTTAGGAGTTTTTGAAATTTACAAAAAAAGTTTTTAAAAAAATTGCAAAAAAATTCCAAAGGTTTTAAAATAAAAAGAGCAAAAATTAAATAAAAAAAAACTTATAAAAAATGTAAAAAAAAAAAAACAACTGAAATTAAACAAAAAATAAAAATTGAAATAATACTTGAATTTGATTACACATTTCAGTAATGTTATTTAAGTCTGTTTTTGTTGTTTGCTTATATCTTCCCACATATCAATCATGTATATTAATCCAGCACGTTGTCAGTTAAATGAATCCATCCACACAGAATTAAAATCAGTATTTTCTTCCAGATGAGTCTTTTTGTAGATGTAGTTATCTTCCCAGGGCTGTAAAACTTGAGGTTAGCCACAGGTGCATGGAAAGTTGGTGGGCTGTTGATGTTGTAGGAGGTGAAGTAGAGCGGTGGCAGGCTTTATTGACAGATGGGATGAAGATTTAGTTCAACTAAATGTTAACACAGGATTTTATTTAGTGTCAGTGTCTTTAACCATCAATACCCTCTGTGAGAAAAATAAAAACTCTTTATTTCATGAATATTTCTGAAGAAGCTCTACCATAAACAGAGAGATTTTGGCTCGTCATGGATCGACTCGGTGGATTTGCAGCAGATGATGTTGCGGTTCATATGCTTTATGTTTCGGTGAGACAGGAATCAAACTACAGACTGAGCCAGCAGCTCTCTCTGTTTGCTGCTCCCAGACAAACTCTGAGATCCTCTGTGTGGCTGTTTGTAAGCCAACATCTTGAGTGGTCTGATACTTGTCAGCATCCTGCAGACAATATGAGTGTTGGCTGTTTTTTATTGGATAAACAAAGATGAGTCAGAGTTTATTTATTCTCTGGATATCTCTCTGCGCTGACTGATGACAGGCACGAGGTCCTAAAAAAGGAGCCATGAGCAGACTGCATTATTCATGCTGGAGTCCCTGCTCCGCACTCACCCAGGAGCTCCTACCTCAGTGTGCTGTGAAAATGGCGTGCTGCGATGACGGCGTGCTGCGTGCCACGCTGCAGACGGTTGTGTAATAATCAGAGGAAGTCGCTGTCGTCTGCAGCTGCCACCCTGCCCAGAGGAGGGGAAGGTGCCAGCGCAGAGGTCCATCAGCCAACTGCTGAGGTCTCTGAGCGCTTTCCTGGAAGGAGGAGCCACTGGGCCAGACCGGATCAGCCTGAGCCGCACTCAGCTGTCCTGTTCCTGGAAGTTACGTCACGCCTGGATCAACCATCCAGCTGTTGGTCACTTCTGAAGACTTGAACACCTCAGGATGAGTCTGTTTAAACCTTTCTGGAGGTAAAGTTGATGCTAACATCCAAACTGAGCGACTCCAACCTGACGTAGCGTCAGAGGTCCCTGTGACCCGGGAACAGACGCTCTCATCGCTGACAGCTCGTCACGATGACTGACGTGTGCTGGAAAAGTAACTCTGCCGCTCTGACTCAGAGGATATTTTGATGTGTGCTGCTCTGAAAAAGGGGAAATGTGTGATTTCAATCATTCTCCTTAGGAACAGAGCGACGAACACGTCTCTGTGTGTCGCTGCTGGACTCACTGACAGCTCATCTACAGGTGACGAAGAGGAAACTGAGTTTGTCTTTTTATCCGTGGCCCTTCCCTCCAGTGTGTACGGTGATCTGGATCGAAGTGATCTGGATCGAAGTGATCTGGAACAGAAGTTTCTAACAGGGGTCTGTGGCTCATACCAGTTCCTAAATATCCTGTTAGTATCCACGTTAATGTCTGTGAACACTGGAGAAATGGAGGCTGAACATGTTCTGCTTCAGTGAGAAATGCTTCTGTTTAAAGTCAAAGTGCCCAGCTGAATAACTTCTCCAGTCTGTTATCATGACGCTAACACACAGTGTTGACTTTGGTACCAGTCTGCAGGGTTTGTCTGTAACTGACAGTAGAAGGCCGCTCACCATACCTTACAATCACATGACGATATAAATCTATAAACCTGTGTATCGTTCACGACTGGGCTCCTTCAGGATATGAAAGGGTTAATGGCTGCATGTGTTGTTAACAACCCTCCAGATGTTTCTCTGTCTTTATTTGGGTCGTTCATGGATCGTTGGCCCCATGGAGCCACCTTTGGAGTGAGGCGTAGAAACACGGTCTGTAAAGCAGGCGCCTCACAGCGTTCTAGTTTATTTAGTTTTGATTTTTTTTGAACAAGGCTTAGTTTGAGTTTAGTTTAAGTTTAGTTTTAGTTTAGTTTGAGTTTTTTCATCCCTTATTAACCAGGTGCAGGATTCAAAAAGGTCAGAGAAAATATTTTGTAATCCAACATAGAGCTCACTGCTGTTGGCTGCTGCCTTCAACACAAGAAAATAATACAAACTTAATATAAACATAAATTATATAGAAATAATGTTAACATAAATTACATAAAAATATAAACATAAATTATATAAACAATATATATAATATATAATAATACAGACTCAGATGAAATTAAACTCTTACAGATGCTCTGATTCGTTGCTCCTCTACGTTTGGTCTCAGCACAGAGCACAGCCAGTCAGTGCAGGAAACAAGCACGTCCCAGTACGTCGCTGTGATGGTGCCGTACGACGCTGACAACTGCCGAAAACTGTCGTAAAATTGGTTGGGAGAATGTATCGGATTGAAATTTATTTAAACTATTTATATTGTCAGAAACGATAACGAAGTTTAGTCGACATTTAGTCTTTAATTTTGGTTAGTTTCAGTTAGTTTTATAAAAACAAGATACAGTTTTAGTTTACTTATCGTTTTTGTTTTCTTTACTAGGTTTTATTAGTTTGAGTTAACTGCAATGTGTTTTACGTTTCAGTTTTAGTTTTTAGTTTCGTTTTAGTTAACTATCACAACCTTGTACACGCCATGATGTCAAACCTTCAGAAACGTCTTGAGCAGAAAGTTTGATCGCACAGATTAGTCGGCCTTTAAGAGCTGTGAACATACACTAAGTGTAAAAAATTGCTGATACTCTTAATCTGTTACAATTAGTGCTGTCAGGCAATTAAAAAAATAATCTAATTAATTACAGGATTTGTAATTAATTAATCTAATTAATCGCATTTTAATCTCATATCTGCTTAAGTTCCCAAAATAAAGAATCTGAATTCCAGGACATTAAAATTACATTAAAAGACAATAAAAACATTTGAAAATAAGGTGGGAATATATACAACACATGTTTAGGTACCCTGAGGCATAAGGAACACATGAAAAAAGTTTTATGGTTCTATCTTTACAAAATCTACACAGTCCTGCCCCTAAGATAAGCTGATTTGATTTTTAGGACGGTTTTTGCTTCTGTCACATTTTTACTTGATGTGGACTCAATTTTCACTGCTATATGAACTTCTATACTTCTATGAGGTCAGGAGAACCAGGGCTAAAGGCTAAAAACTGTGAGGAACTATGTACAAAACACTTAATTCAAGTCTTGGATCAAAGAAAAGTGAAGTTTTCTCAGTTTAACATGCTCTGAACACACAAACTGTTGCTGATTGGTGCAGAGCAGCCCCAAGCTGAAACATAACACCAGGAAGATGGAAGCAAATTTTCAAAGAATTCTTTAGATTTAAATACAAGACAAATATCGATCATTCAGGGCTTGTTTGATGCAGTAAAGAGTGTAGAATTATCTGTTTTTTACAGAATTGAGCAAACGGTTGATTTTCTGCAGATTTTCAAAAAGGAGGAGTGAATAAACGAGATGTGGACGGCAGTCACAAATCACTTTTGTTTCCCCCCCGGTTTAAAGCATGTTGCTGACGTCACGTGTGATACATTCAGGGACCGTCGGAAATTTGAAAATCTGACGAAAACACCACTTTTTCCATGTAGGACACACTATTTGTAAATTTTAAAAATAAGTGCGTCTTTGAACGCCTAATTAACGTGTTAAAACGACAGCCCTAGTCACAATATTTCACAAGCTTTGAGAAACTGTGATTTATTTTTTGAACTTTTACAAGGAAATGTTTTTATAGTTTTTATGAGTATTATTTCCATTTCCGTTATTGTCCCGCACAAACACACTCCCTGTCCCACATGTGTCTTATAAGCACCTGGTCCCCCTAGTTTGAGGCCTCCTCCATCAGCTCTTCTCCTCCCTCGTGTTATGAAGTTTCTCCTCTCTTCAGCTCACGTCACTCAACAAATATCATCATCATCATCATCAAACGGACAAACTCACATTAAGGAAGAGGAAACTGTGAATTTTGATAAATGCAACCATTTTATTGTAAAATTCCACAGCTATGTGCAATTCCCTTATGAAAAGGATTTTTTCAGTACATGTAGAATATATTATGCAGACCCTAACAGAATGGATCAGTGCCCCTTTTATACAATACTCAAATATACATGGATGGCAAACAGCTAACATACTGAATGAGTGAGGATCAGGTTTCTTTTGTTCGGCCTTTTGACTCAGCTCTCCTACTTTATTATTCTGTTTTTCTGAAGTTTGACAAAATACGTAAGGATAGAAAATATCTACATGTGCTGTTCACTCTAAGTCTCATCGTGTGTCCCAAAGAAAGAAGTGATCACTGCGTCAGAAAGAAAGTAAGGAGGGAGGAAAGTCCAAGATAAAGACTGAGAGTCGATGAATGAAGCTTCGAACTGATCCACTTCCTCGGTTTGACTGAAAACATAATCAACATGCACACTACTGGACGGTATCTCCCACAATCCTTTGCATTTACAGTAGAGTGCAACAAAAAGTCAAACTCTGAACAAGCTTGATGAAAAATACCTCCAAGTTTTTTTTTTTTTTTTGCACCAATGTTCAAACACAAAAAAAGATAAAAAAGAAAAACACACACATGCTGTTTGCAAAATGGCGGTCTGTAAACAAAGTCAGTCTGGATCAGAAAGGTCTCCTAGTTTACCCTGATACTGAGTTTAGTCTGCGTTAGTCTGGCCTACATGTGACGAGTTCTTCCTCAGGTTTTGGTTCGACATCGATAAAAAAAACACAGAAAAATCCAGAAATGAAGGAGAGAACGTCGGCTCACACTCCTCCCCGCGTAGCGTCGGCGTGGTCGTCCTCCTCTGATGTTCTTGTTGCATGTGTGTCAGTTTGGCACTTTGAAGGATGTCACCACGCTTTGCACACGTCTGTAAGCTACTGAACACTGATGACGACCAGTCTACGCCGCTAATCACACACACACACACACACACACACACACACACACACACACACACACACACGTCCCTAAAGCTGAGCGTATGAGCACACTGACGACGAGGTCTGGACTACGGAGCAGCTCCAACACAACAGGACCAGCGTTAAACACAGGAAGGAGGAAGAGTCCGGGGACATGAGGTGTGAATGCATACGTCTGGATCATCACGGCGCTCTGCGTGATCGCCGACATCCAGCGTGACGTTAACGTGTGGCAGTGGAGGAAAAGAAAGTCACTCAGACGAGCAAATCTTCTGGCGGCTCGGGAACCAGTTTCTGTTTTTTTTCCCCTCCCTGAAAACCTCGACTCAGAAGCTGCTCGACAGAAAACGCCGCGACGCAGGAAGTGAACAGAGATAACAGAGTGACAGGCCTGTGTGAGAGTAGTGTACACATCGATCACAACATAGAAAACACAAGATAAATAGGCTCAAGCTCCATCGACACACCAACAGAAAGGTAGCATTGATATAAGTGACAGCATTCTGTGTTTCTTTTTTTTTTTTTCAGGGCTATATGAACATAAAATACATTTTTCTCTTCATAAAATAAATAAATAAATACCATTCATGAATAAATTAATAAATACCCCGTCACCCCCAGAGTATTGGATAAGGTCAGTCCAGCATAATACAAAGACCAGATACTGTAGGATGATTCACGCCAACGATGCTGAAGATACAAAATACAGACCCTCAGATAAAAGCCCAGGGGCGCGGCGAGCGTCGTCTTCCTCCGATCGTCTATGTACACAAACGTTAACGTGTTTACATCTGTTCCCTCTGAGTGACGCATGGCCTCCGTTTGTCGCTCACCGCCATCTTTCAGAGTCCGTCTGTGAGGGGCTCACGCCGCCCCCTCGTCCTGCAGCAGCGGCACTCAGAGTTCGTTTGGATGGGAGGAAATGAAACGAGTAAAGAAGAGGGGAACAGCCAATAAGAGGGCAGGTTTGATACTTTAATGATCCAGAGACGCGTGAGGCGAGATCATGTGATGCAGGAGTTAATAATGCTGCATCGTTTGTTCCCAGAGCTCCTCACTGACCGACCATGAAGTCACCGTACCACCTTAACTTCATCATTACTATCAGTGAGTTTCATTTCCCTTCAGCTGTTTTGCAGTCTTGGTGGTTTTTGATGCCCCCTTTCGACCGATCCAGTCCTAGAGCTGGTTTGGAGCCTGATCAGGCATCAGGTCTTTGTGTTTAGACCCCCAAGAACTAGACCAGAAAACGCGGGGTGGGTCAGTCTTTTAAAATCAGTGGTGAAGTGTTTCCTGCTTCTGATAAGGAAGCTTGGCGAGAAAAATGGGACGTGGCCGTAGACTGAAGAGTAAATAGTCAACTTCAGGGGGAGTGTTAATTAAATAAAAGAGATAAATGTGTTAATTTGTCTGTGATTTGCTATTTAGTGAAGCAACGATTTCGTGAACCGTGCCCACGAAGCTCATGATGAACAAACTGAACTAGCTCAGTGGAAAAGTGGAGTAAGACTTTTATGTAAAACCAAAGAGGCTGACCAAGGCCTTGTCCACATGTAGCCTGGTATTTTCAAAGTCAAACATCCCCGTCATAAATTTTTAAAAACACTTTTTGGCCGAAGTTTTCAGAAAACTTTGAGTTTGGTGATGAAAAACTGCAGTTTCATGTGGATGACGGGGACTGCCGGTAGGCCCCGGCAACACCTAACTCGTGTTTTGCCCACCTGTAACTCGTGTTTTTCCTGCCTACAACTCGTGTTTTTCCTGCTTGTAACTCGTGTTTTTCCTGCCTGTAACTCGTGTTTTTTCTGCCTGTAACTCGTGTTTTTTCTGCCTGTAACTCGTGTTTTTTCTGCCTGTAACTCGTGTTTTTTCTGCCTGTAACTCGTGTTTTTCCTGCCTGTAACTCGTGTTTTTTCTGCCTGTAACTCGTGTTTTTCCTGCCTGTAACTCGTGTTTTTCGCACCTGTAACTCGTGTTTTTCTCACCTGTGACTCGTGTTGTTCCTGCCTGTGACTCGTGTTTTTCTACCTGTAACTCCTGTTTTTCCAGCCTGTAACTCGTGTTTTTCTCACCTGTAACTCGTGCTTTTCCAGCCTGTAACTCGTGTTTTTCCAGCCTGTAACTCGTGTTTTTCCAGCCTGTAACTCGTGTTTTTCTCACTTGTAACTCGTGCTTTTCCAGCCTGTAACTCGTGTTTTTCCAGCCTGTAACTCGTGTTTTTCTCACCTGTAACTCGTGTTTTTCTCACCTGTAACTCGTGTTTTTCTCACCTGTGACTCGAGTTTTTCTCACCTGTAACTCGTACCAGGTCAATGTACTCAGAGTTACAACTTGTGGCGTCACATCTCAGCCTAAACAACATGGTATAGCGAGGTTTTTGCTCCAACGTTATCCATCTGCTAATGCTAACACATAATTGGCAGCTATTCTGGTGTTAGCTAGTTTTCATTTGTCAAATAATAAAAGATATGTTTCAGTAAAACAACAAATACTGTAAAATATAAAGTCTAAGCTTCTGTTACCTTTTGCCTGTTTCCCATCTTCTGTTTCACTCAAATGAGCAAGTTACAGGCTGCTTTAGTGATCGATAGGGTTAATAATTACGCTCATAGTGTCGGCCATGTTGGTTTGTTTACATCCCAGAATTCTTTGCCTGTGACGCAGCATAAATGTGTTAAAGAAAGTGGTTTCTTAGATACTCGGCTGCGTGTGGACATGGTGTGAGAGGATGGTCATGAAATAAACCTGAATATCCACCTCCCAGCTAACAGCTAACAGCTAGCAGCTAACAGCTAAAGTGACTGACTGAAGGCTCTGACGTTGTGACTCGATCATCAGTCAGTGATGAGGATCAGGGATCAGTGACACATCCTGAATGAGTTCGCGCTCTGAATCATGGCTGAAGTCGATGGGAACGTGAAGCGCCCTCACTGTGGCGTTCCTGTAACAACCCGTGAGTTTCTGCGCCGCCTGTGGATCGATGCCCTCGCTGTCTGACGCTCTCAGAGCTTCTTCAGAGAAACAAACGTTATCGTTCAGATAAAGCTTCTAACTAAATTTCTATAGATTCATATTTTCTCTTCCTTTGTTTCCCAATAAACAGAGTGACAGTGGGTGAGAGCTGCTCTAACGCACAGACTGCCAAATCCCCTCCAGTCGTCTTATTGACATCTCCATTAAAGAGTAGATTAGTTTGAATTCCTGTACTCGAGGCAGAGTGCAGCTGCAGTTATCGCTCTGCCGGGAAAAAGGAAACAAACCTTTTTTGTTTTCTTTTGTTCGGTGCAGCCTCCTTGGTAAAAGTGTGCATAACAAAAACACCCCAGCAGTTTGTCATGATGTAAATGTGCTGTTAACAGCGGTGGAGGAGGGTGGCAGAGGTCAGAGCGGGCTATACAGCGAGCTGTGAGGGATCGAACACGGCGTCTGGGCTGTTTCTCTGCTGGAAGATGAGTCCTCAACTCAAAACCATGAACTGGGCACTTTTTTTCACACTTTTTAAAAAGTTTTCCTAGAAAAACAAAACAAAAACAAATGTAGAATGAAATCCTGAATGAAAACCAACAGTGCTCTTTTTTGAAGTTTCCATAGCCAACAATAGAAGACCGTAAAACGTGTTGATTTTTGGCCTGAAAGGTGCATGCAATAAATGTAAACCACTATGTGATAGTAAAATATATACAGTGTCTGTACAGCGGAGCATTGTTCATAAACAGCATCATCTCTCCGACTTTCTCTGACCACACGTAGAAAATGTTTCATTGTGCCACACGTCGAGTAAATCAAAAGAAAGAGCATCACCCACAGGAACCAGCTGGAACGTCTGTCGGACTAAGCTTTGTTAAAGTGCTTCAGATCGAGGGCCTGATCTACTGAAGGTCTGCGCCTGTCAAAACACGGGCTAGCTTGATAGCGTGTTCTAACGGGGTGCACCGAGGATTGGGACTGTCACCTGAACACCAAAATCCTGGGAGGAGGAGATGTGAATGTGATTTATCAGAGCTGAAACTGTTAACGGTCGCTGTATTAAGCGCGTTACAAACTGGCACAGCGTTACAAACTGGCACAGCGCTATAAACTGGCACAGTATTACAAACTGGCACAGCGTTACAAACTGGCACAGCGCTATAAACTGGCACAGTATTACAAACTGGCACAGTATTACAAACTGGCACAGCGTTACAAACTGGCACAGCGCTATAAACTGGCACAGCGTTACAAACTGGCACAGCGTTACAAACTGGCACAGTGTTACAAACTGGCACAGTGTTACAAACTGGCACAGTGTAACAAATGGCTGAGGTCATCGTGGCGTTTGAGCAACCACAGACGAGGGAGCTGGTATCGACATGTTTGAACTCTCAGAAATAAAACCACTGCAAACATATAGCCCACCCAGTGGTGTAGTTTTTCCTGGTTGATGCTGCTGGATAAGCTAAGGCTGATCAGAAACAAAAAGGAGCTAGCTTGATAGCGTGTACTAACCAGGTGCACTGAGGTTTGTGTCTGTTATCAGAACGCCAAAATTCTGGGAGGAGGAGATGTAAATGTGGTTTATCAGACCTAAAACCGTTGTTAGCGTCTGTATTTAGCGCGTTACAAACTGGCACAGCGTTACAAACTGGCACAGTGTTACAAACTGGCACAGCGTTACAAACTGGCACAGCGTCACAAACAGCTGAGGTCATTGTGGCGCTGGAGCAACCACAGACGAGGGAGCTGGTATCGACATGTTTGGACTGTTAGAAATAAAACCAGTGCAGACATAACGTCTACACAGCGGTGCTGTTTTTCTCCGTGAATGACCCGAAATATTTTGGCACTTCCTGAACAGCAGCTCCCAGAGGATCATGGGTAATCATTTAAAGGAAATAATAATAGAGCTGTTGACTGTCTCTGATTTTCCTTTCCTCAAATCAAACTCTT
Organism: Halichoeres trimaculatus; assembly: GCF_033239565.1. NCBI lineage: Eukaryota > Metazoa > Chordata > Actinopteri > Labriformes > Labridae > Halichoeres > Halichoeres trimaculatus. The sequence goes on along the minus strand of NW_027437184.1, from coordinate 644,772 downwards.
GAACTGGGTTTTGTGGTTTCTGGTTGCTCAGTTCTCCACCTGAGCGTAATGAACCTTTATCTCCTCCCTCCTCATTGGTTGATGGCTCAGGTGAAGGACCACTGCCACTGAATGACCTGTGATCTGTGATCTGTGACCCATATGTCTGATTGCTCCTCTTCCTTGCCCTTCAATTTTTTCTTTACGGTCGCTCTGCTCTCCAAACTCTCTGTGATGTTAGCCGTTAGCATGCGCTAAACCCTCATTAAACAGCATGTGAAGCTTTTTTAGTCGTAATTTAACGCTCATTTTTTTTTGGATGTCAGTAGATCAGGCCCTCAGTGTTTCAGTCTGCAGAGAAAGAAGTCAAAGGACAAACCGTGGTTGTTTTTCTGGGCAGCGTGTTCGCTGTGATCTGCATTGCTTTGTAGTTTGAGCGTTTCCCGTGGAAGAGTGTGTTTTATTGGTCGAACCGTAAAGAAAAGAGTAAAAACCTCTTAGAGAAAAGTCCCAAAAGAAAAGCTGAAAACAAAAACTCTCACACAACCAAAGTTTCCACGACACGTCTACAGACCCTCTCAGACCAGGTTTATGTGTTGCTACAACATTTGCGGTGTCTGTCATGGTTTGGAGAAACTGAGACTCAAAGCCAAGAGTTACAGGAAATGCCTTAAACTAAACGGTGGAGTGTTGGAGTGCGTCCCCTCGTGGGCGTGTCCCTCGCTGGCACAGAGCGTGATGTGGGATGTGATGGAGTGTGTGACGGGGCCGGCGCTCGCCCCGGCCTAGAGATAGAGATAGGAGACCCAGTAGACCAGGTTGAAGAGACCAAACGCCGTGGGGAAGAAGATGCGTGCGTACGAGTCTATCTTGGCGACGCGGATGTGCAACCTCCCGTGCCGCCAGGCCCCCGAGCGGCAGTCTTCGAAGCAGCAGAAGAAGCTGGTGCAGTCCTTCCCGTCCAGGCAGTCGTAGCCGTACTCCTCGTCCCGCTCCTGCATGTGCGTGGCGTTGTTCATCTGGATGGCCGTGGCCGAGCGGGGGCGGATGTCTACCGTGGGTGTCTGCTTTTGACAGGACAGAACGCCACAGTTAGCGGGCGGAGCCTTGGAGCGCCATCACAAAGACCTGACTGACATAACGAGGGAGCTAATTTACGCTGCGGGCGACTCACACTTCGTTCTCTGTCATTAGTCAGCACATTTTAACCTGCACCTTCAGCTCGCCAACGCTTCTCTGCGCGCTGAGGAGAGACTCAGGCGCTGAAACCGCCACCTGTGGCTGTAATCAGCGAGGCTCAGAGCGGCGAGGGTCGTGTCTGTTACGGCGTGGGCTGGAGGAGAGCTGGGCAACGCCACTCTGCTTTTTGTTGATCTAGATTAGACTTCTGCTGTTGCACAACATTTCCACATGCTGTGAAAACACTGGCTGACATTAGTCGCAGCAGAAATGTTGTTGATGTTTGTGACTCAACAAACCAACACGGTTCAGGCCTGATTGTTACCTCCCTGAAACGCTCTCCTGGCGTGCTGTGACTGACGCCGCCTCATGAAGCCGGCTCAGGGAGGAGCGCTGGCAGATGTGCAGCTCATCGCTCCTCCAGCCCACTCGCTCTGTCACTAAACGGGTTAAAATAAATCTCCCTTTGCAAACTGTGCTCACCACTGGAGGGCACATGCCTTTCGTTTGTGTGAGGCTCCCTAAAAATAGGACGGTGACATCAGTGCGTCTGTGGCTCTGTCGCTCTTAAAGAGACAATTAGCATCAATCTGAGCCTTTCTCTGCAGCTTCTATCTCAGAAAACCTTTGCACCTTTGCACAAATTGGACCTGAGGCTGTTTGGCAGATTGAATGCTCCCCTCAAACCTCTGCTCCACCCCTGGGCTTTGGCAGCAGTGGTACGTTCCTTGACCTTGGTGATAAACTCAGCGTTTAAAGAAGACGCAGCGAGGCAGGCACGCTCTGCTTCAACCCCTAACCTCCTAAAAAGTGCCAGCAGCTGCTGCTTTACTCCTCTATGATCGAAAACACGGGGACGCCTGTCTTCACACGTCTGCACTGAAACAGCAGAAACGCTTTTCATGCTCCTGTTAGAATATTAAACACTCCCCAATATTAATCACAGCGCTTTAAATCTAATGAAGCAACATTTAATCCCTGCGTTTCTCTCTGTTTCTAAAATACGCATGCTTGCTGCAAAAAAAAAAAAAAAAAGAAATGAGGTCACTGCAGTTTTAGCTGGAGCATAACATTATCTGCTGTCAGCATGCATCCTCCGACAAGCTCTGAACACGGGGACCGCTCATTCCCCGGATCGACCACACAGACCTGCCGTCCCTTTGAAAACCACACATAACCACGGACAGAGCCACATGGGGAGGGGGCGGGGCTTCAGCATTTTTGTCCTCGTTGAGCGGACAGTATGTTGAGCTAATGAGGGGGTTAGCAGGTTATGACTCAGTTCTCAAAGGGGATTGGTTGCTCTGGAGGAAGCGCGGTGGAAGCTCAAGCACAGGGGCGTAGCTACAACTAGGCAAACACAGGCAGCTGCCTGGGGCCCCAAGATTCCCAGGGGCCCCCAAAGCATCTCTTAAAAACTGATTTATGAAGTTCTCTTCAACTGAAAGCATTTCTTTTTTCTAAATCTTACTTCACATGCTTCAAAATCCATCAAAGTCTTAATCTGTAATGATGGTTTTGGGTCCTCCCCCTCCCTTCTTATTCAATGGGCTATTCCATGTTACAACACATCTGAACATTTGATTCAGGAAGAAAGTGGGAAAAACACTTTTTACCATTTTTTTCTTATTTTCAACCAAGTGTGAAATAAAACCAATGTTGCTCTGAGATCTGAGATAAACATATCAGACTTTTAGGATTTTAAGGACTTTATCTAGCCCAGGAAACAGGATCATTTTCTCTAAATCAAACTTTTGGAGTTGCTGATAAACATTATTGTATAAATCTCTTTTTTGGAAACATAACTCACTGGACAGGGGGTCAAATAAAAATACATTCACTTTAAAATAATAGGACCAAAAAGTATGCTAACTGTAATTATCACCTCTTTCAGTAGATTTTTTTCCAGTTTGATGTTGTGCTTGATATTTACATATTTTTTCTTTACTAAATTATTTTTTCAATATTTACCTATTGTAATGTTTTTCACTTCATCCTTTCTTGTTTGTTCCTGTTACTCTGTAAATTCCCCACTGTGGGACAAATAAGCTTCAATGGACCATAAAAGATTTCAAATCCAGGACAAAGTGGACTAAATGATGGATTCACTTTTTTCTAAATCAAACTAAAGTACAGAACTTGAGGAAATGCATTTAGTTGTGTTAAGTTAGCATGAACAAGATTAGCACTGTCTCAGTGGACCCAGGGAAGGCCAGTCTAGCTCTGAGGAAGAGGAGTTACAAGGACATGGAGGGCCCCATTGACTGGGTTTGCCTTGGGCCCCCAAACCACTAAATACGCCCCTGCTCAAGCGTTAGGAGCGTCAGGAGCGTCCTGCGGCGCCGCCTGGCCGGGCCGGGCTGTGCTGAGCCCGTGTTAGCAGAAATCATAAGAGAAAAGACCACAAAGAAACGACACAGTGGCACTGAAACTTTAACCGGCTGAAAGTAGACAACCTCCATAGGAAGAGCCTGAGGACGGTCTGCAGCGTTAATGGAGGATCTGCTGCTGATCTGGCTTAAGCTAAATGTTTAAACACTGCAGGTGGATTTGAAGCAGCACATTTAGCCTCATGTGTTGGTTAAAAAGTGATCCCGACCCCTAAAAATGCCACTAACTTAAGAGCACGTATGACCTCTGTGTGAAAGCTGATTATCCTCCCTCGTCGTGTGTTTGGATGAATTTAGACCTCGGCTCGCTCCCGCCCACCCCGATGCTTTTTGGGTGTTTACAGATTAGCATGCGCTAATCTTCTGAATGGACCTCCAAGTGTAATTGGTCTTAACGCAGTGCAGGGGTTGTCTGTTTCAGTCTGTTAAGGCTCTGCTGACTCTGTAGGAAGCGTCAGGTGGAGAAGCCCAACAAACACACAGGTGGAGTCACTGGCAGGAGGAGGAGGAGGAGGAGGAGGAGGAGGAGGAGGAGGAGGGACAGAGGAGGAAGCTACTGCAGCGGCTGCTAGTTCACTGTGGCTACGACAACAACAAAGAGTGAGACAGGACAGAGGAAGCCAGGATGAGTCCACGCTGGGCTGGACTGATCTATTCCTCTGCACACGGCGTGCGTGGGATGCTCGTTACAAATCGAGTTTTTAAACTGCGTCTGTGCGTCTGGCTGCCTCCGCACTGTGCACTGCAGAGTCCCCTTTAACGCTACCTCTGACACCAGAGCTAACGAGGAAATGCAGGTAGAGAGAGAGGGAACAGGAAGAGGCGTGTCTGCTGGACGACAGACAGGAAGCAGTGAGGTGCTCGGGCTCTAAGAGCCAAAATGCATCAGACACATGCAGTCAGACACAGGCAGTATACCTTTGAGGAAAAGAGCCGCAGGAGCTTTTGTCCAGACAGGAAACAAAGAAAATGTGGAGTTGGAAGAGAGTCACAAAAAAAAAAAACAGAAGAAGACATGTAAACAGAAAAACGTCTGAACAGAAACGTTAACAGAGACAGGATCATGTGTGGAGTTACAGCCCGCGCTCTTCAGACGGACAGAGGAGGGCGCTGCAGAGAGACAGAGATGTTACAGAGACACACACAGGTGCATGGTGGGAAATATTCAGTCTGTATCTCACATGACGCCGGCGCCACCTTAGGAAAAACATCACAGAGCAAACATGTACAAAGCTACACAGATGGAGCACAGATCACCCAGAATGCTTCACTCCCTGTGGACAGGAGAAGGTTAGAGTTTCACCACAGAGGAAACATCAGTCTCACACAAACTCATCACATTTAGCAAACTGCTAACACTAACTCTGCATTTTATAAACTACACGTCCTCATTTAACCACGAGTCTCAGTCAGACGTGCTCAGGGTCATGGAGAAGATGCAGAGGAGCCAGAAAAAGCCTCTGTGATCTCAAACTGCCAATACTCTTCACTTCATTCATCAACGATTAAGTTAAACTGAAAGAAGAGCACCAATCATCCTCCACACTCCAGTTTGATACTCGAGTTAACTCAAGTGTAGAAAACTCTGAGATTTAAAGTTTAGAAACTTCAGAGCCTGACTCCAGTGAAACACTGAGGCTTCAGAGTGAGCTGTAAATTACCATCAAAGGGTTTAATATGAGCTTACATTTGTGCCATCAGAAACTGAATTTGAATTAAAAAAATGAATTTGAAAAAGAATGATGTAAAATAGAATTTAATGTTTTGAAAATTAATTTACTTTTTAAATTGAATTAATTTTAATTGAATTTAAATTTGTATTTTGCCTATGAAAATTCAACTCTTTTTATACTTTAATTCAACTTTTTTTAAAACTTAAAATAAAAAAAAACAGAATTCAATTTTAATTCACAAAAAGCAGATTCAGTTTTAAAATTCAATTTGTGAATTGAAATTGAATTCTGTGTTTTTGAATTTTAAGGTAAAAAAAGTTGAATTTAGGTATAAAAAAATAGTTGAATTTTCATAGTCAAAATACAAATATAAGTTCAATTTTAAACAAATTAAATTAAAAAAATAAATTCAATTTCAAAACATTAAATTCCCTGTTTACATCATGATTTTTCAAATTCAGTTTCTGATGGCACAAATTTAACCTCATGGTTTAAAAATAAAGATTTTGTTAATTACAAAGCATGAAAATCCTCTTGCTGGTGGCCTCAATTTTCATTTTTACGGCCAATAGGTGGCGACACCACTGGCTGTAGAAAGAAATCAAACTGACTTCAAATTAAACTAAATCTCCAGTTTCTTTTCCAGTTTAACGAGCAATTAACAATTAGCTAATATCAGGCCTCCAGATTTGCGTGTTGTGTCAACTACGTGAATAAACATTGTTGACTTTGAGAGTTTGCACCAGAATTACTGACGGGGCAGATGAACTATTCGTCTGTTTACTGCTGTTTCAATATGAAATAACAGCAGCTTTTCTCCTTTTTGATTCTTGTTTTTTGCGACTTCCTGAAAGGAAACGTCTGACTGACACAACTGGCATCTTTATCTTCATAATTAGGAGTTATGTTAGGATTTACTACATATCTACTAGAGACAGACCGATGTGGATTTCTTTGGGGCCGATATCGATACTGACTATTAGTAAGCAAGGAGCTGATATTTGAAGCTGATATTAATTTTCAGTCAAAGTGAAAATATTGGCATAAACATTTTGAACTATACAAACTCCAACACTTAACTGCATTTAATACCTTCAAGCATATTAATTAAACAGCTCCCAGGCTCTAAAGGCTAAAGAAAACCTAAAAGAATAAACAGCTAAATTTTTCTACAGTAAATGAAGTTTTTCAAACATTTCAATGTAACTGTAATAAAACTGGACTGAATTGAGTTTGTGCCTTTTACAGGCATGTAATGCATTTGAATGTTTAGTTTTGACATAATGATTTTAAATGTTTTGACCATCCAGGGCTTCCGTAGAGTAGAAAGAGAGAAACTCTGTGCAGCTCCTGAATGTCTGCAGTTAAAACATTTCTCATCATTTTTAAAAGGCAGAAAAACATATTCCTGTGGGTTTTGATAAGAGGAGTGATTTCTGTGTCTGTGGAAGTTAAAATAAGCTCATAGTAAGATAGTCACGATGCTAATTGTGTTAGCCAGTCAGTTGGATTTTCCATTGACATTAGCATTATCGGCCTTTGTATTAAAATAAAGGCTGATGCCCCAAAATGCCAAATATGAGCCCTGATAATCGGTCTCTCCCTAGTTACATCAGGATTAACGACTTGTTTACTGTATAACAGCAGAGTAAATATCACAGAGTTTTGAAATGAATGTCTTATACTGATAAAAAATGACATTTATAACTTTCCCACAAACAGGGCAGACTGGGTGAGTAAACCAAACACACCCTTTCCAACCCTGTATGTGTTTATGAAGCAGCTGACAGCTCTCAGTAGATCAGTCTAAGGACAAACAGCCTCAGTCACGCACTAAAATTTGGCCCTTTGAATTTTTTTTTTACTTGATTTCATTTCATGCATCTTTAAAATTTATTTTCACATTTTTTTATTTTTGTTTTATTTACTTTATTTTTCCGCAAAATTTCATACCACCCCTAGTAAACCCTGGTCATACGTTGTGATTGAGATGGCTGGGCTGTAGCTCAAGCTAACGGCTAACGGCTAATGCTTAACGACCTTTAACAAGCACTGGTGATAGATGGATCTCTAAAGCTGTGTCATGGCTGTGTTAAGTGTAGATGTTAACCTTCAGGGAGGACTGACAGGTGGTGCTAGCTCTGCTAACAGTAGCCACACTTAGCAAACGTAGCATCACAGACTCTGATTTGGTGTGTGGTTGTGTAAAATGAGCTCAGCTTTGAGTTTAAGGCCTGATTTATAATCAACCAGCCTGAGCAGGATAATCTGTCTGGCATTGGCAGAGAGGATTTGGAAAATATTTAATGGTGGAAACTCACACACTCAGCTCTGCTGCTGCTCGTCCCACAGAGCGTGCTCCTTACATGTGGCTTCGTTTGAATTTAGGATTTAATTTGTTCATAAAACAAAGACTGGGGACACCTCCGTCATGTTTCAGCTGTTTTTTAAAAGTCTTTCTTTAAATTTCTGGTGAAAACATCCAGTGAGCTGCCTTCAGCTGGTCAGACTTCTGTTTATGACTAATGTTTCAACCCTCAGATGATCCCTGATCAAACCGTCATCTGATGACCGAGGCGTGTTTCCGTACAGGACACATTATATATCTGCAGAAACCTCATGGCCCTACAGCCCAGCCACCATTATCCCTTGATGGATTTACATGACGCTGACACGGACTGCTCGGGTCATGTGACTGGGTCTAAATTACAGGCGTGACAGATGTGTGGTGGATTAGGAAAAGGTTTGAGCTCCACGCCGGGCTCATTGAGTAATTTGACGTAGTATCCCTCAGGAAGATGCTCCCTTAGGGACACTCAGCTGTGCAGCTCTTCCTGAGGCTTACTGAGAGCTGTGCTGCAGCGCGAGGAGGAGGAGGAGGAGGAGGAGGAGAGAGGAGGAAGAAGTTGATCTTTCACCTAAATAGAGGATCACACAAACACTGAGCAGATATTAGACACAGATCGTCTTTAGTAAACACAGCAGCCGTATGGTAAACACAAACTTCTCTGACTCACTGAAAACACAGACAGTTGTAGAAAGACGCTCACCGGGTTTTTCTTCTTCTTGTCCTTTTTGGCGCTGGGCTTCCTGTTGCTCACAAAGTAGTGCAGCGTGCCGTACTCTATGAGCGCGGCGAAGACGAAGATGAAGCAGACGGACACGAACAGGTCCATGGCGGTGACGTAGGAGACTTTAGGAAGAGATTTTCTGGCAATTGTACTCAGCGTAGTCATGGTCAGCACAGTGGTGATGCCTGTGACGAGGACACAAACACAGTTAGCTTTAGCTGCTGTGGTTTTTACACGGCTGCAGAGAGACCACAGGGCTGTTCTGATCAATCACACTCCAATTTCTACTTTTTTTTTTTTCATTTCATGTTTTTCTATTTTTTTTTCATTAATGAATTTAAATTATTATTAATTTTATTTGACCTAATTTTATTGTGATTTATTTGAATCAAATTATTTTACTTATTATTTTTTTATTTTTTTATTTTTACATTTTTTTTAATTTAACTGAATAACAATTTGTCTTCTTCTTTTTTTGAATTTATGTAAATTATTTAATTCTCTTTATTCTTTATATTTTCTTTTCGTTATTTTTTTTTCTTATTTAGTTTAAGTAATTTCAATTTTTTTTTAATTATTGTTTTTTTCCCACTCTTCTGACTTTCTGATATCCATCTGATAAGTTTGTATCCTCAAGTGATAGACCTAAAGTTGAACTCAGCTAAGTCATGGTCAGCAGAGTGGTGGTGCTTGGTGGTGAGGTGCATAAAGGACAAAAACACCAAAAATTATCTTGAACTGTGGTAATTTTTTTTTCTCCAGAGAGCTTTATGGTACTCATTTAATTCTATATTTTATCTCTCTCTCTCTCTCTCTCTCTCTCTCTCTCTCTCTCTCTCTCTATATATATATATATATATATATATATATATATATATATATATATATATATATATATATATATATATATATATATATTTTTTTTTATTTATTATTATCATTATTATAATTATTATTATTATTATTATTATTATTATTATTATTATTATTATTATTATTTATTAATGAAATTTGAATTATTCTTCAATTTTATTTTGCTAAATTTTGTTTTAACTTTATTTTTTATTAATTGAGTTTATTTTTTTCTTCATTTTTATCAATTTATTTTTTTATTTATTTTATTTTATTATAATTTTTCAAAATTTAATTTATTTCTATTTACATTAGCCCTTTTAAAAATATTCTTTAATGTTATTTTTATTTGTTTTAATTTTGTTTTAGGATAATTATTTTTTTCTTCATTTATATCCATTTTTTTATTATTTAATGGTATTCATCAGAGCCTAAAATATTCATCTTGAAGCACACATCTAATTTCTACCTTTTTGTGTGACCTTTGCTTTATCTATCGCCCTCTGATCTTTCGTGAAGCTGGGTGTTTGAACGTATGAAAGATGCCGTATAATTAATGAGTTTCAGTTTAGGAGTGTTGCCATAATTTCATCACAAAGTCTAAAGACGTAAACATAAAGTGAAGTAACAAACTTGAGGTGGGGTGAAGCTGGAGTTTAAAGCTCGTCTTCGTCCTCCAGAGTTTTAACTTCTCTTTTCTTTACGGCTTCGCACTCAGACATATTTTAACTCAGGGATAAATCTGCTCTTAAATTTAAAGTGCAGCAGAAATAAAGTTTAAATGTGTGAAAGGAGGTAAAATGTACCGTCCAACGGGCCTCATGGTGGGAGGTGAAACAGCACAGAGAGTATTTTCAGATCTGCCTTTAATCAGCTGATTTGTTCTGAGGTTTCACGTTTTAAGGCTGATTTTTGTTTTAACACAAACACATTTATCAGGAATCACTGAGTTTATCACTGAGGTCTGAACACGTGAAGGGGGCGGGGCAGAAACCAGCAGCTGTTCACCGCCCTCCTGAGCTCCACGCTCTCCTGCTCCTGCAGACTTTGCCTGGTTGTCCTCCTCGTCTCTGATCACTCTGTGTGTGATGATGTTTCAGATGAAGAAGTGACGGCACAGGAGCAGGAAGTGTGTTTATACTCTGATATATCAGATTAGCAGCAGCACATCTCCCAAACGCTGCCAAACCAGAGTCTGCAGAGCGCCTCCTCCCTCTGAGCAGAGCCAGCGTGCACGGGGAGGAGATTATTTATGTCTAAATTCAGCGTGAAGTGAAAGACATCAGTCTGCACCAAGATTAACACAGCTGCATTGTGGGTGAATTGATATATTTCTGGATGGCATTGAAGGATTAAGAATTATGTCATCTGCATTAATCCTCCTCCGAACCACCTGGCTCCCGTAGCTCCTGCTTCATCCTTCAAAGGAAAATTAAGAAATTTGACTCTGGGTTGGTTTTTAGCCGGGAATTAATAGTGTTTTTATTTCCACTGCAAATCACGTCTGGAGCTGGAGGAGCAAACAAAAGCAGCTATTTTTAGAGAGATTAATGATGCAGGAAGTGGTGATGATGATGATGATGATGATGATGGTGAGGTGGAGTGAGGCTTTCTGCCTGCGGGGGCTGCTTTACATTCAGCGATGCTCGCTAATGATCGCGTCACATGGACTCCAGGTCAGGATTCAGAGCCGTGAGGAGAGCTGACTCAGGGATAAGGAACTGCATCGAAGTCAACTTTGGAGCGTGTCCACTGGACGCCAAGGGCAAGTTCAAAAGTTGATGAATTTCCTTGAAACCTCCACTTCTGCCCTGGTTTCTCCTCCTGCGTCCTTTTGTTGCACACAGCGAGGAGGCGAGGAGGCGAGGAGGCGAGGAGGCGAGGAGGCCACCTGCATTAGTGTTGTGCTGAGGCTGCAGCTCTGCATCTTTGCCCCTGTGCTGCATAATTAATGCCTCATTAAGGCATGCATGGAAACATGTGGCAGGGTAGGCTCCTCTAATCAAGACGGACCGGATTCCTCAGCTGCTGCCCCGTCTCCGAGGACGAGGAGGAGGACGAGGAGGAGGAGGAAGGATGGAAAATGAGAGGAATGACCACCACAGGGTTGAGGATGTGTTTCACAGCAGGGAGTAATTAAGGCCACAGCAGCTAATGAGCCTCACTGCTGTAACTGGAGCATGTGTTTGTTTGGGCTGTAGGAGAGAGACGCAGCCTCGGCCTGAGCGGAGGAGGACTCAGAGCGTTTAACGGTCACAGCAGTAACTTCATCCGCTTTTCATTCTTACCTAACGACGTCCTGGCAGGCACAGCATCCTTGTTAATCCAGAAGGAGACCCAGGAGAGGACCACGATCAGGGTGCAGGGGATGTAGGTCTGGATGGTGAAGTAGCCCATCCTCCTGCTCAGGTCGAAGAAGACGGTCAGCACCACGTAGTCTCCTGGAGAGAGGAAACATCAGGAGGAGGAGAGGAGTGAGCGCGGCGAGGAAACAAAGTCTGATCTACGGCTGGAGACGGCTCAGAAAATTTCAATACAGACACTTTCACTTTGATACCGCTTCCTAGACCATCGTTTTTTCATTACCAACTTTGTGAAGCCAGTTTTAACTAAAAAGGAAATGACCTTACACATTACAGCACAAAACTAGAGCTTTATTGGTAACATTTAGTTTAGAGGTGCACAGATTTAATCACACTTAGGTAATAATTAGACAAAGTTTTTTCTTATTTCTTTGAAATAAGCTCATAACTTCTTTAAAGAAATGTCCCAATTTATTGTCCCAAGTCACAGTTGGTTGGTTACTGTATTTTTTTTTTTCCAGTTTCTTTGAAATGTAGTCCACGTTGCGAGGTAAGAAGGTGACGATTAGCAAATCATTTGTTTGAAATTAAATCACAACCCAGCGCAAAATGAGAAGAGGAGCAGGTGATAAACAGAAGTTAGGTTCACAGTTTCCTCTGGCCGATAATGTCTTACATGATACAGCAGAAGTTTTGTGCTTATTTTCACCAAATTCTCATGAAATTTCGGGGAGAAATAAGAAAAAAACTTTGGCGAATTCTTGCCTAAGTGCGATGAAATTTGCAGACCTCTAAAGTAAAGTGTTTCCCCTTTTTTTCAGCTGTAGTTTGTTTCCGCTCTGAGCAGTTTTCTGACAATTAACAACAAAAAATGCAGCAAACGTGCAAAACAACAGTTACAAACAAGTGACAGGTCAGTTCATCAGGATTTTGTTAGGACCAAAAACGACCAAAAGAGACGAGTGTTAGCATGATTCGTTAACATAAAGACGTCTTCTCATGTTTACGTTTACACCCCAGCCTCCAAACTCCAGAAAAGTCTTTAGATTTGTTGGTAGTCGCTTTTATTTCCAATAAAAGTAAAGGAATAATAAAGTGATTAAGGAAGAAATAATTAATCAAACATTTAAAGAGCAAAAAATAATAATAATTATAATAATAATAATAATAATAATAACTTAAATTTATATAGCGCCTTTCAAAGAACCCAAGGTCGCTTTCACAGTAGAGGGACAAACAAATTAAAATAATAAATAAAAAATAATAAATAAGTGAAATAGACTTTGGTTTGGACAAAAGGAAACAAAAAAGCTTAAAAACAAACAAAAAGAGACAAAGTGAAGATTCTGATCAGACAGAATAAAGAGCAGAGGGATAAATGCAGGTCTTTGAGCTCAGAGTGAAATAATCAAACCACAGCTCGGAGTAAAACAGCGTCTGTTGGGGAGCAGGCGCTGACAAAGCCTGGCTGTCTCTGGTTTTAAGGTGTGATTAAGGGATTAGAGGAGTTGTTGTGAGTATGAACTGAATAAGCTGAGGGGCTGAATATAAAATTAGCAGATCAGTAATTTATCATGGGGCTTATTCATCATCGGCTTTAAAAATAAGAGAATTTATGAAGAGCTGCAAAATAAAAGCAGCCAGAGCAGGACTGACGAAGATGATGAGTGCGTTTTTTCCTCTGTGTTTGATTAAAAGTGGTGAGGAACAAAAGTTCGTACGACTTTATGAAGGTCGAAGACGTAATGGACTGAAAGGTTGGTCCAAGTTACTAGAGCCCGACTGATACTGGATTATTGGGGCCGATAACGATAACGATACTGGGGGCAGAAAAAAGCTGATATCCAAATATCCACAGATATACTATTTATCAGCTGATATATTTAATAAATTCATTGATATACACAGGATATTTACTGTATATGAACACAAATTATTATAATACCATATGATTCAAGACAGAGACAGAAAACTACTAAATTAAAACAAGGAACTTTAATTATAAAACTGTCAACATGAGAACTGTAGTTTAAACCAATGATAAATAAAAACAAGCTGTAAACACAATAATGAATAAAGAAGTCAAACTTTAAACACAGTAAGTAGAAAAAAAAGTCAAACTTTAAAAACACAATGACAAATAGGAGAAATCAAACTGTAGAAACACAATGATAAATAAAAAAGTTTAACTTTAAACACAATAATGAATTAAAATAAGTCAAAATGTAAACACACAATGATAAAAAGGAAAAAATTAAACTGTAAACACACAATGATTAATAAGGCAATATACAATGAAAATAAAAATACAAAAATAAAGTTTTCAAACTGTAAACATGTAAACAGTTACATAATGCATCTATCGTTTCACAAAGATGAAACTTACATGATGTTAAAACGCCGTATTATACCTTTAGTATTTTAGAATAATATATCAGTAATACAGTTATACTCAGATTTTCAGGTCCATTTTCTCCCTCATTCTAAAATAAAACAACAAACAAAAGACCAAACTATGAGGAAATGAGTTCACTTTTTTACTCTCGTCTCTGTCATTTTGAAAAAAACTAGTTCTGAATAAAGAGAATTAAAGAAATAAAATGTATAATTTTGATCATAAAAATAATTGGTGTATAATCCATTTTCAAAACAATCGTTAGTTGCAGCCTTAGCAAGTTGTAACATGTATGATTCGAGTTTATAGCAGATTAGTTTGTTCTCTGGGTGTTGTTCTGGGGCTATTTAGCTCGTGGTGGTCCGCAAGACTTTTCTGGGGGAATAAGTGGTCCTTGGTCTGAAAAAATCTGAGAAACACTGTCCTACCCTGATGTGAACAGGCATATATGACAAATAGCATCGAACTGCGGTTTGATGGTCATTAACATGTAATGTAGTTTCATTTTAGCTTAGTAATCTGTTGACCGAGGCTTTGATGTCGAAGTGAGCCAGGTCAAATAAACTAACATTAGATAACGGTGGACGTGTGAATTAACAGTAACATTAACTCTGTTTATCTCACAAAAAGCAACTAACACAGTGTTAAAACGCTGTTTTATAGTCTTTAGATTATGGTGGACGTGTGAATTTACTGTTACATACATCTTTGTTTATTTTACAGAGGTGCCACTTACACGACGTTAAACCTTGTGACACACTCTTTAAAACGTACATGAAAAAACCTTGAAAGCTCTTCCTGGCATGTCTTCCCGCAGCAAACATTTTTATAATCGGCTACATTTGGCCCATGTTGATTGTTCTGTGCCAGGCTATAATCGGCCCGATTATCGGCCCGGCTCTGGTAGTTACCGATGGTCAGAGTCTGAAACTGGGAAGACTGGAAACACGTTAACGTTTCCTCCGTCTGTGAAGACAACGGCAGCACCGCGCTGTGTGACAGGCGGCTAAACCACCAACCAATCAACACATGACCGGACTCCACGCTGCTCGTTTTCCATTCACAGAGCTGGACTTGGACACACACACACACACACACACACACACACACACACACATCCCTTCCCCTCCGTGCTAAGCTGGAGCCTGAGCACCAGCATCCAGCACACGCTGAGCCTCCCTGGCTCCCGTCTGACCCCGGCAGATGTTGGTGTGAGGAGGTGGAGGTCGGCTGAGCCCACAAAGACCTGACCCAGCGTGGGCCTCATCTGGCCGCCTGTTCAAAATGAAGCACACGTGCACAGACGCGCTCATGATCGCACCTTTTAGCGCGGTGAGGAGGAAATAAACAAACACGGAGGAAAAATCCTCACGCGCTCTTAGCCTCCATAAAACGTCTGTTCCTGTCAGTCGTCTCCATCTTCTGTCCACGTCCACTGATGTAGTGGTCTGTCTGTGTCTCTGGGTCCAGGTCTGGGCTGGTCCAGGTCTGGGCTGGTCCAGGTCTGGGCTGGTCCAGGTCCGAGCTGGCTCCAGCTCACGCCGTTGTCAGCTAATTGATTAACATCGTTCAGCTAACGGTGTCGGGAACCTCCCCCGGCCTCTCGCTGAGGCGTGTGACCTGCGGCGCTGTGTGTGTGTGTGTGTGTGTGTGTGTGTGTGTGTGTGTGTGTGTGTGTGTGTGTGTGTGTTTTAGCACCCTCAGCAGCTGGGGCCCGAGCAGCTGGCTGATAACGCTCCTCCTGAGGACGCCGCTCGCCACACTCTGCAGTTTAGCGGGAGCAGCTAACATCTGTGTGTGTGTGTGCTAATGAGCGACAGAGCGGCGCCCGGACCAGGCTGTCACTGTCTGTCACGTCTGACGGCGTCCTCGTCCTGTCCGGATACACACCCAGCTTTCCCCTCTCATCCCAGCATGCACCTTGTTCCCCCGTCCATCGACGGCGTCGTTAAACAAACCAATAACCAGCAGCCTGAGCGCTCCCGCTCACACCGCCGCCTGTGTGGGTGTTTTCTGCTGATGCGGGCAGGTGGAGGCACATTACAGCACGCCGCGAGCTTTGGAGGAGCGCGTGGAGCACATGACGGCGGCTCTCAGGGGCCGGCGGCCCACCATTAGCCTTTTATTACCATCACATTAGCAGGGGCCCAAACGCGGACCCCTGACAGCGGAGAAACTGCGCGTTAATACACTCCTTCCAGCTTGGTCAGCAGCTCGCCGCCTCCTTCGCATTAGCTCACGCTCTTAATGATAATGGGGTTTCCACCACAGGGGCGAGGTCGGCGTGTGAGACCCTCGTCTCTTCGTCTGCTCGCCGCTTTCATTAGAGGCCGCAGTGCCTGCCAGGAAGACACTTTGAGAGGGCGTTATCGACCGCGGCCCTGGATCCTGGCGGGCTGATGTATCTGTATCAGAGCGCCTGCCATTACGGCGCGGCGTGATGCATGTGTTTGTTAACGGCGTCCTGATCCACTTTAAAACGTTTGCAGCTCGATAATTGGTCCCAACAGGTAAACACGCCGCAGTTAGAGGAGGATTCACTTTAACTCTCAGTTTGGATTTCACTGGAGTTCACATTAAACTGGGTTTAAAACGGTCTGTGTTTTTATAATTCTGACAAATTTCAACATCAATCTCCTACGTCAGGAGTTCAGTTTGTCTTCTCTGAGCCTCTGATCTCAGCAGATCTCATCTCTGCTTCGTACTGACCAACAGGAAGACGTGTAATCACGTTATCTAAATATAAAACTCCTCTCATCATACTGTCTCTGGTGTCTCTCTGTGATGAATCGGTGTTTGAGGAAAACTCTGCTTCAGAGCGTCTTCTAGTCCATCATCACACACAAAACAAACCGTGTCTGACTCCTGTCTCTGGATCATCAGGGTTTAAGGGTGAAAACCAGAGAAAAAGCTCTGATCAGGGTCATGTGCTGTGTGAAACTGTAAAAAATATTAGGCTGAGCAACATAACAGGACGTAACCTGGAGACTTAAGGTTCACTAACATCACTCCAGCATCAAACACGTCACTGTTTACAATTACACACGAGTCTATCTGAAACGGTTCATGGGTAAAAATAATGGTTTCATTTGGAGTCTTGCCAAATCCCAGTTTTTGTGTTCATTTTGAAAGTTACTGTACGACAAAGACCTGTTTTTTTTTACGCTCATAGGAAAAGGGAGATAATGTGATCAATGCCGATTTCTTTAATTTTGGGGGGTCAGTGATCAGACTATCCTTAAACTAAAACTGATCTTATAAACCAGCAGGAAGGTCTGACAGCCAGTGTTGCTTTTAGCTCTGAGACTAAAACTCAGGACACTTTATTGGTTGTTGAAGTTAGAAAATAAAGATTTTATTGTTTCACAGGTATTGATCAATGATTTTCAAAAGAATAAGATTAGACACTGAAGGTATATGCTGTCAGTTATTAAAAAAAATACATCGCTATCGGCAGGTCAGGCTTTTTAAAGATCGGTGATCGACTGGAAAATTGTGATTGGTGCATCTCTAGTGAGAAAGACACAAAAAAGTGAATAAAGACAGCTTTGAGAGAATCTGCAAACTTCTCAGCTTGCAAGAAAGTTTGGGAAAAGTTTTCAGCACCCCGTCTTTGCTTTCTTGGAAGTTGAACAGCAAATTATTAGAGTCAACGTCAATCCACGGTGAGAAGGCGCCCAGCGACAAAGGCCAAGGGAAACAAACCTTTGAAGATTCAGAAATGTCAGATACAACCAGCCAGGCTGATTATCAGCATTCGGAGGTATATCAGAAGAACAGCTGCTGCATATTTGCTGTAACTAACAGTGGATCCTAAATAAATCAAATCACATCGGTATTTTCACTGTTTTTAAAATCTGCCGGCCGATGAGAAGTCAGTCACAGCTCTCTGTCTGCAGAATCTGCTCTGTCTCCATCGTGGAGTTAGGGACGTTTGATACCACTGTTTTCAGACTGATACCAGTACGAGTACTACCTCCTGAGTACTCACTGATACCACTGGTTTAAACATAAAATTCAAATTAAAAGTGACGGATGATTTTGGACAGGGACAGCTCAGTCACTCTGACATTAATCCAAAATAAAACACAAACAGCTCTTTAAGTTTATGATTCCTTATAGATAAATCAACAAAAGCTAAAATAAAACAGTTAAAGCTGTAACTCTTCCTGGTTCATTCATGTTGTCTGAACAGGACTTAACCACAGTCTGTTTAAAACATGGACGTAGTCTCCCTGATGTCCCCCGTCTGTTTCTGAAACGGAAAATGAAGCAGATCGGCTGTAGCGGCCATATTGGTAGTGGCAAGGGTTTAGCCTACAGCCATAGGCGCCTGTTGGTCACGTGACCCTGAGCTGTGCCTCTTATTGGGGGAGCTCTTGATCTTAATATCCTCTGAACGACCGAGTTAGAAAAACATTCCCCCCGTACAGTGGGAGCTGGTAGTAAAACTATCGACTCAGACAGGAGACGTTTTTTGAACCAGGCTGTAAAAAGGTTAATTTCTGCTTTGAAAACAGCTTTTTTTGGCTTGGTGTGTTTGTGACTTCCTGTACTTCCAGAGCCAGCCTCTAGTGGGCACTGGAGGAACAGCAGATTTTAGCACTTCAGCATCGTCTCATATTCTCAGAGTGGAGGTTTCTGCTGTGGTGTCAAACTGCAGCAATGTAGCGCCAACTACTGGTGAGGAGGACTCACTCAACACAATCAGCTGCTGGTGTCAGCAACCTTTACAAATACTGATACCATAAAAAAAGGCTGGTATCAGCCAGACACTTTAAATTAAAAATTAAATTTAATTAAAATTAAAATCAACCCATATTAAACATCCCAGAACAGGTTTATCTAAGTCTGCATTGATTAATTTATTTTTATTTAACTAGATAAAACCCACTGAGACACAGAACTGTTTAATGAGGGTATCCTTAAAATAAACATAAATAAACAAAGCTAGAGTTGGAGTTTGTGTTATTTTACATTTGACGCCAATATTTTCACTTTTACTGCAAACAAACATCAGCTCCTGGTATCAGTTATCAGCCTCCCTGTGTGATATTATCGACATCAGCCTTAAAATATAAACATACTGACGCAGACTTCACACTCCACAGTTTTTGCCTCTGCCGTAGGAGAAGTTTCCCTCTCGTGTTAAAGCGTGTTCACAGATGTGTGGAAACACGTCACGTAGCTCCACATCAGGATGCAGCATGGCGGCCTTTGTGCCGGCGCTCCTCCTGACGGGCGCCCTCAGACCGGCCCCGGCCCCAGCGCTCCATCTGTCAACGCCAACAGACCGGGGTGCGTTCACAAGATTGTTCACGCTGGGTTCTCACAGGGTCCACGGAGAGAAACACACACTACTCCTTCTTTTCCTGAGCTGCTGCCCCGCAGGTTAAATCTACACATACACTGAAAGAGAGGCTGTCAAACAGCGATCACACCGCCTCACATGGCGCCCACGTGTGGCGTGAACCCGTCCAAACTCCTTCATAAGCATCCGGTCAACTTCATGCTCTGATTCTTAAAGTAACGAGAACACTCGAGCGTTCAGACGCTGCTTTTTGTCATCACGGTTTCTAAACAAACCAAATTTCCTCAATCCTATCGTCTCAGGGTGATAACTGTGTCGCAATCACTTCAACTCATCTCTTTCTGTTCGTAACGGTGCGTTCACACCAAAAGAGGCAAAAGCAGCGAGCACGCCAGAGAAAGCTGACAGCGGACAAAGTGGCTGAATGTTTTAGCCACTTTGTCCGCTGGTCACGTGACTGACGTCAGAGTAAAACCGTGTTTGTCAGTTAAAGGAGCTGCACAGCGACTTCTTCACAGCAGCAGCTGCTTCCTGTTGTTCAACTTCAGTTTAAAGCATGAACATAATAAAATCACCATCTGATCAGTCACCAGCAGATTGACAGACAGGTAGCAGTTTACAAAGGAGACAATATTAATTTATCCACGATATCAAACTTTACAGTTTGGAAAATTCTGTGGTGATAAATCACAACTAAAATAAAACTATAATCTCAATGTTCATAAAACCAAAATCATGAAAAAGTTCCAACTAACAAAAAAACACAAGCTGTCCTTCTTCACACTGTTTTAAACGCTCCTTTAATCCTGTTTTTTTCTGGTCCTCTTAAGTCCATAACACAAAACGACCTTGATCCACAAGAAATGAAAGATAAATCCTCAGGGAAGAAAAAAGTCGCCCAAAACAGGAAGTGAAAACCAGGTCACCGCCGTCCGTTCAGATCCTGGCGCACAGTCTGGTACGAAGCCAAAGTAACCTCCCCCCCTGGTGTAAACCTCAGATCGTTGCTGAACAAAGTTCGTCTGGAGCCCTGGTGTCATCTCATTCAGATGAAGCAAGAAATGCTAGCATGCTAGGCTAGGCTACGTCTTAGCCACAGACTACACTTCACTTCACTATTTTCTGATATAACTGCTCATTTTTTTAACTCTCCAAAACAATCTACCTCCTCCACCACACAGTTTTTGTTGTTGTTGTTGGTGTCTGTAGCTAAAAAGGCGACATTAAAAAGAACAGGATGAGCCTGAACACAGTTTATGAGCTTTTCTGTTTCCAAAACTGAACCAGGAACCGAAGATACATGTGTTGTTCTTTAGGGCCCGCTCGGTCCAAGGACATCTCTACTCTGATTGGTTGCCACCGTTTGCCGCTATACTGTGTCACAGCTAATTAGAATAAAGTTGATGAGGCTCAACTTCTCATCTGGTGACGCTTTGGCCGCTCAGGATACTTTAGCCGCTCAGGACGCTTTAGCCGCTCAGGATACTTTAGCCGCTCAGGAAGCTTTAGCCGCTCAGGAAGCTTTAGCCCCTCAGGACGCTTTAGCCGCTCAGGGCGCTTTAGCCGCTCAGGAAGCTTTAGCACCTCAGGACGCTTTAGCCGCTCAGGGCGCTTTAGCCGCTCAGGAAGCTTTAGCCCCTCAGGACGCTTTAGCCGCTCAGGGCGCTTTAGCCGCTCAGGATTCTTTAGTCACTCAGGATGCTTTAGCCGCTCAGGGCGCTTTAGCCGCTCAGGATTCTTAAGCCACTCAGGACGCTTTAGCCGCTCAGGATGCTTTAGCCGCTCAGGATACTTTAGCCACTCAGGATGCTTTAGCCGCTCGGGATGCTTTAGCCGCTCAGGACGCTTTAGCCGCTCAGGACGCTTTAGCCGCTCAGGACGCTTTAGCCACTCAGGACGCTATAGCCACTCAGGACGCTTGAGCTGCTTTAGCCACTCAGGACGCTTTCGCTGCTTTAGCCACTCAGGACGCTATAGCCACTCAGGATACTTTAGCCGCTCAGGACCCTTTAGCTGCTCAGGATACTTTAGCCGCTCAGGACGCTTTAGCCGCTTAGGATACTTTAGCCGCTCAGGACGCTTTAGCTGCTCAGGACGCTTTAGCCGCTCAGGAAGCTTTAGCCACTCAGGACGCTATAGCTACTCAGGACGTCTTAGCCACTCAGGATGCTTTAGCTGCTTTAGCCACTCAGGACGCTTTAGCCGCTCAGGACGTTTTAGCCACTCAGGACGCTTTAGCTGCTTTAGCCGCTCAGGATACTTTAGCCGCTCAGGACGCTTTAGCCACTCAGGACGCTCAGGACGCTTTAGCCACTCAGGACGCTTAAGCCACTCAGGACACTTTAGCCGCTCAGGAAGCTTTAGCCACTCAGGACGCTCAGGACGCTTTAGCCACTCAGGACGCTTTAGCCACTCAGGACGCTCAGGACGCTCAGGATGCTCAGGACGCTTTAGCCGCTCAGGATACTTTAGCCGCTCAGGACGCTTTAGCCGCTCAGGATACTTTAGCCGCTCAGGACGCTTTAGCTGCTCAGGACTCTTTAGCCGCTCAGGAAGCTTTAGCCACTCAGGACGCTATAGCTACTCAGGACGTCTTAGCCACTCAGGATGCTTTAGCTGCTTTAGCCACTCAGGACGCTTTAGCCGCTCAGGACGTTTTAGCCACTCAGGACGCTTTAGCTGCTTTAGCCGCTCAGGATACTTTAGCCGCTCAGGACGCTTTAGCCACTCAGGACGCTCAGGACGCTTTAGCCACTCAGGACGCTTTAGCCACTCAGGACGCTTTAGCCGCTCAGGAAGCTTTAGCCACTCAGGACGCTATAGCTACTCAGGACGTCTTAGCCACTCAGGATGCTTTAGCTGCTTCAGCCACTCAGGACGCTTTAGCCGCTCAGGACGTTTTAGCCACTCAGGACGCTTTAGCTGCTTTAGCCACTCAGGACGCTTTAGCTGCTTTAGCCACTCAGGACGCTTTAGCCGCTCAGGACGCTTTAGCCGCTCAGGACGCTTTAGCCGCTCAGGATACTTTAGCCACACAGGATTCTTTAGCCACTCAGGACGCTTTAGCCGCTCAGGATACTTTAGCCGCTCAGGATACTTTAGTCGCTCAGGACGCTCAGGACGCTTTAGCCACTCAGGACACTTTAGCCGCTCAGGAAGCTTTAGCCACTCAGGATGCTCAGGACGCTTTAGCCACTCAGGACGCTTTAGCTGCTTTAGCCGCTCAGGATACTTTAGCCGCTCAGGACGCTTTAGCCACTCAGGACGCTCAGGACGCTTTAGCCACTCAGGACGCTTTAGCCACTCAGGACACTTTAGCCGCTCAGGAAGCTTTAGCCACTCAGGACGCTCAGGACGCTTTAGCCACTCAGGACGCTTTAGCCACTCAGGACGCTCAGGACTCTCAGGATGCACAGGACGCTTTAGCCACTCAGGACGCTTTAGCTGCTCAGGATGCTCAGGACGCTTTAGCCACTCAGGACGCTCAGGACGCTTTAGCCGCTCAGGACGCTCAGGACGCTGGGCTGAAAATGGATTAACTTCTGGCGTGCTAGCCTCTTTTGTCGCTTTTGGCTCTTTTGGTGTGAACTCACAGTAAGTCATGAATGAAAAACGCTGACAGCAGCTGTGAGCACAAAGAAATTAATAAATAAATAGAAATCCAGCATGCAGACAACAGCTGAGGACGTGTGTTTGTATTGAGATGTGGTTTGAAGTATTTTTATTAGGATCACACGTTTCTCTGGCAAAGCCATTTACTAGGAGCTGATGTAATCTACGGAAAGCAATAAAAACTTGGCGGGATGATCATTCATCAGAAAACAGCCACGCTTTGTTGTTAAACGCCGCAGACACACACACACACACAGAGGAGGAAGAGGGGATCAGATGTGTGTGTGAGCCCTCTCTTCAGAGGAAATGTATGAAAAAAGATGGATGTTTGATTATTATGAGACGCGGTGTCGGCGCTCTGGACTCGTGCAGCTGGAGGTGATTGCAGAAAGCCACAGAGGAGTTTGCAGGGTAGAAACGTGGTTATTCAGACTGCTGACCCGCAGGAAAGAGGAAAAAAAAGCTGTCACATGAGGATATGATGGCGCTGGCAGACAGACTGTAAATTGCTGCGGATACGGACGGGCAGGAGAGACCTGAGGCACATGCTGGATGTCCGCTGAGGGGAGACGAGCCAGGCGCAGAGCGGAGACGCTGACAGGCCGTCGCACTGAGCTCCTCTCCTGTCAGGGGTCGTCTGAATCAGAGGTGACAGCGGGCTCTCTGCTGCACGCCTGTGTGTGTGTGAGTGTGTGTGAGTGTGTGTGTGAGGGAGACAGGAGCTGCTAATGACCTGGGTGACGCCGCGGCTGCACGCCAGGGTCAACAATACTTACAGAGAAACGTTAAGTCACCACTTCCTGTGACACGGCTCGGGGCGATGTGCCGCTGATTAACTCCTTCCTCTTTCTGCGTTGTCGTCTCCACAGGCTAGCGCTGATTTCCCCTCCCGACAGTGGGTGGCGAGATGATGTCACGGCAAACAAGGCACAGCATTGTCATGGTGAGTAACTGCGGCGGCACAGCGGCGCGATTAAACAGCAGACAGGAGGCTGCGGCGTTTGATTGCCTTGTTGTTAGCGTTGTAGCGAATGTGACGGAGACAGATGATTATCCTCCCTCAGACGCGCTAATAGCTCTCAGATTATTGAGCGCAGGCTGTTAGCAGGATTTATGACAGGTAGTAAGTAGCTGCCAAAACTGTTTTCCTACTATTATTTAAAGATTTTAGGAGAGGCAGGGAGAGAGGGAGCAGGGCCCAATTAGAAACTATGGGATCTGCTCCTGAACGCTCACTCAAACACTCACGATTGGGCCTTTTCCTCGACCAGCCAGGAAAAACTGGCTCAGAGGGGGTAGCAGAGGGTCAGTCAGAAAAAAAAAACCTGATTTAACACAAATTAGTCAAGATTAAGTTCCAATAAAAGTGTGTTTGATTAAATTTTCACAGCTAGATTTAGGTACAGCTGAGAGTAAAGGCCAATCCCAATCTCACTGCTTAGCTCCTGGTTTTGCACGTGCACGTCAAGTGAAGGTGGAGGGCTACACACACAGTCCTTGTTAGGAAGATAAACCAGGACCAGACTTTAAACTTATGGTCCGTTTACACAACAACAGTTTTAGGGTGAAACCCAAAAGTTTTGCTGTGTTTCAGCCTCACGTTTCCATGGAAACGACGTTTTAGTCGACCTAAAACACAAACTTTTGAAAGTGGCTTCACCAACACACCACCTGATCAACCCAACTCTTCCTCAGTGGAGATCTACCAAAAGCTGCTTCTTGATAAGACAGTTATAGCACCACCTACAGGCCTGGCATGCTTGCTACAGCATTTTCTTGTATTTTTCACTGCGTTTTAGCATTTTCAGATGAAATGCCGTTGTGTAAACGGGGCCAATGGAGAATTTTTATCAGATATCAGATTCTTTGCTGCTCCGTGCAAACATTAGCCATGTTTTGAATTGTTGGTTGTGTTTTGAAATTGCTTGTTACGATGATCTAGCTAACGCTGCTTTAGCTAATAACAGCCACTAGGGGTGGGAGACAAAAAATAAAGATGTATCCTAGTATCAGGATTTTTTTTTTTTTTTTGAAAGCAATTTCTTCGTTTTAGCCTTTGTTTATGAGCTGAGTTGTAAAAACTCGAGACGTCAGATCCCCTCAACAAATCCTAAAATCTGACTCTTATGTGATGTGCATTTTTGGGGAAAATATGGCTCCAGTTACAGTCTGTAGATTTTGTTGTTCAACTTTTTATCTTGGTCTGGTGTTCAAAAAACAAACTAAAAACCCCAAAGTTGGAAATATCAAATAATCTAATTTATTTAAATGAAATCAGCACCTCAAGAATCGTAAAAGAATCGAATCAGGAGAATAATGTATCGTCCCAGCCCTGGTAGCTACAGCGCTGTAGATCCAGGCTTCACTACAATGAACTGTGTTTCATGAACAATCAGACAGATATTTCTGTTGCTAGGCGCTGCCCAAGTAGCTGCCTGTTGCAGCAGCTCTCTCTTCTTTGTCTGTTGCTTGTAATTTCTTTGTCTCTTTTTCGTCATCTTAGTATTTGGAGTGGATCATCACTTTGTTTGGCTCATTTGTTGGTCATGGACACCAAACTTTTTGTGTCTTCAGTGATATTTTTACTACTTTTTCTCCTGTGTTTGTCTGGAGATCCTACATGTAACCATGGCTGCATTGTTTACATGTGAAATCAGCTGTTAGCAGCCTGTAGCATGTCAATGCTAACTGGTGCTAGGCCAGATGTTTCCCACAAGGTGAGGAGAAGGAGGTGAGGATAACGTGCTGGTTCTCAGGTGTGAGCTAAGAAGTGACGACATGGACCTGTCCTTCCATCCATCGTTATTGGGAACGTAAGATCTATGTCTACCAAAAGCTGCTTCTGGACAAGACAGTTATAGCACCACCTACAGGCCTGGCATGCTTACTACAGCGTTTTCAGTCCATCAGAGTTTCCGTGTAAAATTTTTTCACTGCGTTTTCAGATGAAACGTTGTTGTGTAAACAGGGCCTAAGGGTTAATATGGAGGGGGAGAAGAAAGAGTTAATTGGCTAATTGGGATTGGCCCTATCCTGCAAAAACTGAAATCTTATCAAGTGTTTTAGTCTAATTTTAAGTAAAAATGACTTTTAGACTTGATATGAGCCATATTCACCAGAGCAGTCCACAGAAATGTTTTGTTTCAAGTTATTCAAAAACTAAATGAGGTCTGAATCGCTTCTAACAAGTGAAAAAAATCTGCCAATGGAACAATAAAAGAAAAGTTTCTTGTATTAAGAAATTATTCTAGTTTCAAGCAAATTTTTATTTTTTTGTCTTGTTCTCTTAGCAATTTTTTTTTACTTATTTCAAGTAATTCAAACCTAATTTTTGTCTTTAAATAACATTAAACATCACATTTTCCTGAACTGAAAGGTTGAATGTGGCTCCTATCAAGTATAATGAGACACTTTTTACTGAAAATAAAACAAAAACACTTCATAAGATTTAATTTTTTGCAGCGTAACTCCTTTCTATTAGGGATGTTGGTGGGTTTGGGAAGGGCTGATTTTTTTCTGATTTTTGGGTTATGCTATGGAGCACTTATTGTTGCAAAACCAATGGATTCACATTTTTTTTTGCCATGACTGAATTTTGTGCCAAATTCGGTCAGTTTTGCTGCATCTTTTGGCCATGCAATCAGGAGTTAAAGCGGCAGAAAGGTCAGTATTCAAAATAAATCTGAATTTATCAATAACTATGGAAAAATCTCAACCCAAACTACTCTGGAAGTTGCTGACTCAGCAATCCACCTTTAAAAAAAAACCCTTACTTCTTGTTTTCTGTGACACTCGTCTGTTTGCTGTGTCACTTGTCTCCTAAATTGTTTGACATGGTCACACACACGTCCAGAGCAGCAGACTCCATCGGTGACTCTGCTCCCATCACGCCACATTACAAACAACGATGCTGACACGTCCACCAACCGCTCCTTCCTCCTCCTCTCCCCGTCTCGCTTCATTTTCTCCTTTCGTTCCAGCACACCTTGTCTAAAAATGGCTTCATTATTTCTTATTTGCACGCTCACACATGCGATTCTCACTCATTACATAAGCTCCATGTCCTAAAATGCAGCTCACGCTCCTCGCTCCACGTTGAATATATTTCAGCGTTTTGGGCTCGTTTTGTGTTTCTGTTCTGGCCGGGCGACAGGACTCAGCGGACGTGTTGGTCCAACTCCTGTTTCTCTGAAAACGATGCTTAAAATAAATGAATCTGAGGAGATGAGGATCCAGGATGCTGAATGTAGCTTTAGCTTTCTGAATGTGCTCAGAAAAAGGATCTGTGGGTTTGATTATTCTCAGAGATGCAGTCAGAGCGATGGATGGAAGGTTTCTGCATTTTATTTTAGGTTTTACATTTTAACACGAACCCTCTCTGTGACGGTCTCAGGCCTCAGGGTCAGCGTGTGTTTTCCTGTCTCTGTTTCCCTCTTCAGATCCTCTTTGAGTTCAGCCTGGGTTTCCTTTGGTTAGCTCACACAGGTTGATTAAAAATGACCAGTTTGTTTACATGAAGTTGATCTTTGCTAATGCTCTCTTTGTTTTAATAAATGGTACGCAGAGTTTGACTTGAACAAATCTTCCTCAGAAAAAAAAGTCACAGTGCAGCATGTCAGGAATGTGTTAATAAGAAACAGAAGAACTTTGATTTATGATTTTTGTGCCAAAGGTATGTCGCCTCGTTCATCTGAGAAGGGTAAAGAGCCCAGAAAGTTCTGCAGAGCTTATATCAGACTGTGCACAAGTGTTGTTTTCATTCTTTGAAATGAACCATAGTGTATGCATCAGACCAGTCGTCTGCGACCTTTACTTTCATAGGAGCCATTTTGCCTTAACACACCTGAAATAAAGTATTTAAGGAGCCACAAAATCTGTTTTTTTTTTTTTTCCACAGCAAAGACAAAAAAGTGAATAAAATTCTAAAAATAGTTAAAATTGTAAGAATAATTATTTTAACAAGAAGTTTTTTGTGTTTATAAAACTGTACAGGTGGTGTCTTTTTTTTTACTTTTTTAATAATTTAGCAAATATTTTGAAAAAATAAAAAAGAATTGATAATTTCATAAATTAAAAAAAAAAATTGAATAAGTTGCAAAAGTTTTCAAGAAATTTTTAAAAGGTCAAATATTTGCAAAAAAAATTTAAATTGGCAAAAGAATAATTTCAAAAGTTTGCTTAGTTTTTTTAAGTAATTGTAAAATTTTTGAAAGTTTGCATTTTTTTTTGAAAAAATAGAACTTAAGTAATTAAGAAAAAATCTAAAATTTTAGAAAATTAAAATTTACAGAAATTCAAAAAAAAGAACTTTTTTCCTAAATTTCAAAAAAGTAAAAAAAAAAAAAATGCAAAAATTCCCCCCCAAAAATGAAAGCTTAATTGCAAGAGGCAAAGCATATTTTGTTCAACTAAATGTTTTTCAAACACATGTTTTTATTTAATGTCAGTGTCTCTAACCATCAATACCCTCTGTTAGAATAATAAAAATTCTTTATTTCAATAATATTTTTTTTAAAGCTACAAGGAGCCACTGCAGAGGAGTCAAAGGGCCGCATGAGGCTCCAGAGCCACAGGTTGAAGACCCTTGCATTAGACAGTTAAACATTCAAGCAGACTGTTTATTGAAGAAACTACGCGGCTGCACAGATTGAAACGGATAACATAAATAAAAGCCACAGCCAATCATGAGCTGGTGCTAACTTTTCAGGAATCAAAAACAACAGTTCCAAATCTGGATGAGCTAAAACTTCTGCACACATTCTGTTAACAGTGCGTTGATGTTACTATTTTTTTAAACCCAGGGGTTAAATCGGATTCTTGCATCAATTTTTATTTTATATCAAGCTGCGTTTTGCTAGCTTGCTCCAGGAAGTACGCTGAATGTAAAATGTGAAACTTGTGTCACGTCATTCATGAAATAACTCCTAAAATAAAAAAAAGGACTTCCTTTCTTCATTACCTCCTAATAATATAATATATATATTTATATATAATACAATGTATATGGATAAAACCCAGCAGAGTCAGGATGAGAGCACACAGCGCAGCTCTGCGCAGCACAGAGTGGACACACAGGAGTTTGTCTCAGTCACATTAAGGTGGATCAAACTGCAAACAGCAGCAGAAGATTTGGAGCTTTTTTTGGCTGAATTAAGGATTCACTGATCCTTGATTAATCAATCAAGGTTGTTTGCACTTTTTTCTCACAAAATTGTCTCCTTGTTTACAGTATGTAGTTATAATCACTTGTGTTAAACAGTTTTGTGCTTGAACGTTACCTCTGAAGCACTTTTTTTGTTTATTCTTGCGTAACCAGTCTACAGAATATAAACCTTTACGATTGAACAGTAATTTCTGTAACTTCTCTAAAAACTTTACAGCTTAAAGAATCAGCTTTTCTATCTGTACTCGTTTGTTTTTGCCTTTTACCCAAACCATTATGGTATTCGTTTATACTTAAAGCCCAGGTATCAGTATCTGACTTTTAGCTTTGGTGGCGTTGTTGACACAGCCTCACCCAGGAAATCACGAGGCAGGACACCAACCATCGTTTTTTTTACGCCCTACAGTAAAAGTACCAACCCTAACTACAGCAGTTTACCATCAGCAAACAGCTCAAACACTCCTCTTTCCTCCTTTTCCTCCTGAAACCTCCGTTTTATAACAGGACTGTGTCGGTTATAAACTTTAAACTTGATCGTCTGAAGCGTTTTGTAATCAGTCTGCTCTGATATCAGGCTGAGTTTGACAAATAAAGGTTTTATCAGAGGAATCAGTTAGCATCTACTCTAATGTGCTAATTTCTAATTAAATGGATTATAAATGTCAAAGAAATAAAAGGCTCTCTGTTACAAGATATCTGGAGGATAACTTCCAGTCATAATGTTACTAAGTCATAATTTCTACAATTACAACAATGTGATTTAAATGTAAATGTGATGGATAAGCTCAGACAGGCGCTGTAAGCCAAGACGAGCGTGGCCCGTGGCTTTGTGCTCGTACAGATTAGAGTTTTTGGATCCCTGGTTTCAAGCTTTCAGATCTAATTAATCAGATTCAGCCTGAAACGCCCTGAAACACACGGCGCAGAGTCCTCTGAGCACGCTCAGACTGAGGGCGCTGTTTTTAAAGAGAGCAGATAATCACCCAAACACATAAAAAAACATGTGATCTTAAAGAAAGTGATGCTCCTCATGCTAATCTGCCGCTCTGCTCCAACTCCTGCATGATTTCAGCATCAATATTAACAAAGCTCCTCCTCATCCAGATTCATGAGCGCTCCCATTGAAGGAAACACATTCACGGCGTAGATGACTTGAAATTTAATTTCTCCGCCGCCTCTGCCAGACATGCCGATGATCTGTCTCTGATATGTCAGAAATGATGACACGTATTAGCATAATGTGCTCAGATTAGCCGCGCTCGGCTCTTTGTGTGGATTGGAAGGTAATAGCATGTTTCAGTCTCAGTCGATACTGATGCTGCGGCGTCTAAATGACATCTGAAAACCTTTCCCTTGCAGTGATGTTTTACACGTTGTGGTTATGATTCACACACGTTGTGGGAAAGTGCTGGCTCTGTTTTTATTACGGCTCAGAGCTCTGGCCTCTAATGAAACGTATTAACCCGCCAAACGCAGGACGCTGCACAGCTTCTCTTCTCTCATTTCTTGTTAATTACTTTGAAGCCCTGGGTTGCAGAATGTGCACCAGGCCAATAAGCTGAGTGAGAGGAATATGGAGGACCGGGCACAGGGCTTTATCACTCTTCATCCAGCTATGAGGGCGGGAACAATTGCTCCACTGAGTGGCATCAACTTTGAACTGTTTTCAGATTCAGGCCAAGCTCCAAGCGCCTCAGCAGGAGGCGTGTTAGTCAGCTACAGAGGTGTGTGTCTGCAGACCCCTGGTACCAACCTCATGTAGGCTGCTGTGTGTGTCTGTGCAGTTTATCCATCCTGACCAAATATTCACATTTTAACAGATACTTGTGTAGATTGATATTTTGTATTGTTAAACAAAGTTTTCATGTTGGTATGTTGTTTATCCGTTGCCCAAAACATAATACCTGCCACTGCTTCACGGGAGTAAATTAGTGGCTGAAGTCTTTTAATGCACTGGAGTTTAAAAAAACAACAACTTGGACAAATACCAGTGAAATCAGATAGAAACTGATTCATATATTACAGCAGCAGTAGACAGAGCAAGCTACACCTGACCTAACACGGTTTCTCAGTAGAAAACAGAAAAAACTTCTGCATAAACAAACCATAGTGATCATTATGTGATCACTGCCTGGAGCATCAGTCACTGTATGTGTGGTAATAACTCTGAGAGACTCAGGGCTGTGGGATTTGAACTCTGTGGTTAACACAGGTGTTGTATAAAGACTAAATATGATTCATAACCACTCTGTGATATTGATTATATGACACAGTAATCAGTAATTTATTGATTTATCTCTTTAAAGAAATGTAAAAATACCCTAATTAGGAGCAGATGGCCTAGCAGTTTAGGTCCCGCCCCAGGTCGAGGTTCACCTGTGAGCGGGTGGCCCAGGTTTGAGTCCAGCCTGTTTCCTTCTCCATCCTCTGTCCTCTCCTGACTCACTAAAGGCATGAAAGGACAAATATATACACGGCCACGAGTTTTTATCAGCCGTCCTCTGCACAAGTTTGTTTTTTGTCAACTTTAAACTGAGTCAATATCTTTAGTATTTAGGGATGGGTACTGAACTAGGTGCCGAGTGAATTCTGTCAAAAGTACCGAGTACCAATTCATGTAAAACCAAAAGGTACCATATTTAGGTACCTGAACACACCCTTGAGACTGTGAGGGAGTGGAAGAGTAGGAGATTTTCCTACTGGACATGAACACAGCATTACAAGGTTATATACTGAAGAATAAATATGTTAAACTTAAAAAAATACATTCAATAATCAACATAGTGATATTTGCTCACCTAAACATCCGTACCTGTCCCAACCTTTCCACTTTCAAAATACTCACCTAACCCACCTTTTTAAAAACGCTTTTAATGTTTGATTGCCTCTGAATGGACTTTGTTTTTTTTTTCTTTCTTCTTGTCTTGCTTCTTTTAAGTTCCTGTTTTATTTTTGTTGTTTTATATACTTTTTTAACCTGTGTAAAGCCTCTCAGATACCAGAAAAGCACTCCATAAATAAAATGTATTATTATTATTATTAATTTTTATTATTTTTATTATTATTATTTTTATTATTATTATTATTATTATTATTATTATTATTATTATTATTATTATTATTATTATTATTATTATTATATTTTTACAACACAAACACACAAGTACTGAAAATTCGTACAGTTGAGTACCAAAACAAGTTGCCAGGTGCTGAGTATCGACACCGTATTGTTTCAAATGTGAACGTTTCCCATCCCTATTAGTAGTTTAGTCATGGCTGCACGGTTACCCAGAGTATCAGGCTCTGAGGACCAAGCTGCAGCATCCGGTGTGAAAAAGTGAAGCTAATGCTAATGTGCAAAAAGACTAAACGACTGCAGTTCCTCTAATGTCCACTGGAGGCTGGTGCCAAAAGTGAGGGAAGCCACATTGGAGACCATATTAAATTATTACTTTTTTAATTAAACCTGTTTACAGCCCGGTACAAAAAAATGTCCACACCATGTTTCTGAAAACTGTGGGGAGATTTTTTTTTTAACTCATCTGTTTTGATGATCAACGACTTCTGACTATTCAGACAGTTTGGTGGTTGCTCTGATGGAAAGGTGGGTGTTACAGCTCTGGGTTTTATGATAGCTCATTCATTCATCAGGGTCTGTTCAGGGTCACAGGAGTCTGGACCCTGTCCCAGCTGTCTCTGGGTGTGAGGCCGGGTCCACCCTGGACTGGTCTCCAGTCAATCACAGGGCTGACACAGAGACAGACTGTTTTTGGACTGTTGGAGGAATGGTTGACATATTCGATAAAACCCATGAATACATCCTTTGGAGATGTTATCCTTTTTTTTCTGACATAAATATGAGAAAGACAGGGACCACCTCGACAAACAGAGTCTCAAATCCAGGTCTTGTGAAGATGGAAAAGCAGGCCCATCATTGTGGGTCTGTCCTGGGTCTGTTCTGGCTCTGCCCTGGGTCTGCTCTGGGTCTGCGTCACGCTTTCAGAGACAGGATGAAGTCTGAAAACGACGGCTCTGCCAGCAGAAGTCAAGAATAACATGAAGCTAAAAGGACTGCATGTGTGAGACAGCTCTGACCTGCTTTAGCTTTGGCTGAACATCTTTTTCTTTTTTCTCCCAAACTCCATTTCTCTTTTACCCTCACATCCCTCCGCCCCATGACCTCCATCTCTGCCTGCTGGCAACTCAACCAAAAAACAAGAGCTAACAACAACCTCACTTCTCCCATCCACTGCCTCTCCCTATCCTCCCCCTTTGCACACTGCAAGCCTTTCATTTTGTAGTCAATATATTCAAGTGTCCTAGTTTATCGTCCCGAAACTCGTCATGCATCTACAGCTAAGGAAGAGTTGGTGATCATTAAAGAAGAGGAAAAAGAGGAAAGAATTAACTGAAGTAACCTCGTCTGGCTCAGTGGGCTGCCGTCTCCTCCGTGTCCAATCTGAGTCTATTTCTGCTCTAAGTCACTGGATCGTCTGTTTCCCTGTGTGCTCCACGGTGTGTCCTCCCAAAGCAGAGGAAAGGAAGAAACATTTCTGCAGAAATCTGAGAGGACTGACGATCCAACCACAAAGACCAAGAAGAAAATCTATGTCTCTGCTCGGCACCACGGGCGCTCTTTATATGCAGGAGGAGGTCGATGGGGAGGAAAACAAGAGCCTTATTTTCCCAAAGCAATCTCTGCTCCTCTGGCCTATCACCAGGCCCTGTTTTCAGGTTTTAATTACTGGCTTATTAGACTGTCAAGTCAGAAAGACGGGGAGAAAAAGCAGGAGAGGAGGAGGGAAGGAAGGAAGGGGGGAGGGTGGAAAAATAGGGCACAGGAATACACCGGGCGCAAAAACAAGGAGAGAGCTCAGCGCGAGTGGGGGGGAGTCAGGTATGGAGGAAACACTCGTTAACGTGAACGCCGTTAGTGTATCAGTAAGGTGTGTGTGTGTGTGTGTGTGTGTGTGTGTGTGTGTGTGTGTGTGTGTGTGTGTGTGTGTGTGTGTGTGTGTGTGTGTGTGTGTGCACAGAGGACGGAGGGAGAGGAGCAAATTGGTATTTAACTTGACAAAAGGAGGATTCTGGCTGAGTCAGAGGATTTTACCTCCCACTCCTCCTGCCCATGACAACCATCAGCCAGAGGCATGGGGGACAACATACAGAGGAGGAGGAGGAGGAGGAGGAGGAGATGCTACTGTATCCCTCCTGAACCTCTGTTTATTGGTAACGACAGCGTGATCATCATGTGATAAATACCCGTGATGATGCTGCTGTTTCCTTACGCAGCATTTCTACAACATCCTCAAAAAATTCTCCCTTCTACATATTTAAACCTGATCCTAATCCACACTTTAAATCAGATTATCAGCACCAATACAGATTATTCCTAAATGATACTTCTCAGCTTCCTGATCAGGACCAGACTGATTTACAGCACGTCTAAGTCTCCATGGCAACACCACGCCAGCTGATGAATTTTATCAGAGAGAAGAGAGATCTGTGTTTTTCTCTGCTGAAAATGATTTCTGTGATTAATTTTGTAGTGATGGTGGACACTGGAGCCTAACTGTCAGACAGAAAAAGGACAGAAGAGCAGAAGAAAGAGAAACAGGAGAGAGATAGAGCACAAGCTAAAGGCTAACACAGGCTAGAGGCTAAAACAGGAGCTAAAAGCTTAAACACTTGTTAAAGCCATACACAAAAACACTTAAGCTAAAGGCTAAATCACAGGCTAAAGGCTAACCCGCGTTAAAGGCTAGATCTCAGGCTAAAAGCAAAAACACATGCTAGATGTTAAATCACAGGCTAAAACTGGAGCCAAAGATTAATACAAGAGCTAAGGGCTAAAACAGGAGCTACAGGCTAAAACACAGGCTTAAAGCTAAAACACATGCAAGATGTTAAATCACAGGCTAAAACAGGAGCTAAAGGCTAAATTACAGGCTAAAACTTGAGCCAAAGGCTAAATCAAAGGCTAAAACTTAAGCTAAAGGCTAAATCATAGGCTAAAACATCAGCTAAAGGCTAAATCACAGGCTAAAACTTGAGCTAAAGGCTAAATCACAGGCTAATACAGAAGCTTCGGGCTAAAACTCAGGCTAAAACATCAGCTAAAACATAAGCTAAAGGTTTAACTTCAGGCTAAAACATTAGCTAAAGGCCAAAACACGAGCTAAAAGATGAGCCAAAGGCTAAATCACAGGCTAAAACAGAAGCTTAAGGCTAAATCACAGGCTAAAACTTGAGCTAAAGGCTAAATCACAGGCTAAAACATCAGCTAGAGGCTAAAGATGAGCTAAAGGCAATAACTCAGGTGAATATGTTAGTGCTAATGTTGACTCCAGAGTCATGTCTTCACCACAGTGTGAGTGAGACATCAGGCCAAATGGTGGCGCTGCAGTCCACCTCACACAGATCCTCCTCGCAGTGTCTTTGATGTACTTGTGTCTAAATTTAATAATCTTAAGGTTTTTTGTGAAATCTCTGAATAAGATTTGTGATAAATCTTTAGCACTTTGTTGAATCCTGTTTGTATACCGTGCAGCAGACGTCAAGCTGCTGCAGAACTAATATTTGAGCGTTTCCTGCTCTGTGTGTATCTGCATACCCTTTTGTACTTTCCCTGAGAATGAAGTGTTACTCATCAAAACAATTTATGCATTGGAAACAGGAATAATTTCACACAATATGCTCTGGCGTTCGCAGGTGTTTCATCTGATCAGGGATGCACCGTCTCTGCTACAATAAAAAAGTATTGGCATTTTGCTTTTATTGCTTTTTGTCTCCCTCCATATTTTTCTTGATTAAAGCAGGCGGGCGGTGACAAGCGTCACTATCTCTGCGGCAAGGGATTCGATAACAGTTTGTCTTTAATTTGCTTTTGGGTTTCTATTAAACTTTTTATTTGATGTGACCGTTTGGGGCTTTCACAAACCTCCTGACGATGAGCTAACATTGCTCTCTTTCATGAGTGGATTTGCGTAAAAAGAGCAGGTTTTTTTTAGTACAACCAACACAAGAAATCCACTTTTTATGACATGTTTCTGACACAGCAGTGAAATGAAACCCAGGGACAAAGTGTCAGTGATTTTCTCTGACAATGACGCATTTTAGACGCACTGAGCGGCTGCTAAAGGATGGAGAATTTAACACTCCCTTTGTGTGGCCTCAGATAATTGGACATCCCAGCTCTCCGTCTTTTTGTGTGACTCTTCTTCCTCTGTTTTGTTGCAGAAGCTGAACTGAATCTATTTTCGCTGTGTGTCAGGGTGTGTAGGAGAGCGGCTGAGGATTAAATTATGCTTTAAGTCCCCATCCGTAGCCCTGAGTGGCTAAAGATAGCGCGGCGACGCTCTCATGCTATACGGGAAATCCTCCAGCTCGTCAAAGAGTGACTGTGCTTACATGGGAGGTTTAGCTCTGTAATAACGTATACGCCGAGCGTGAGTCTCCGTGTGTTTGTTTCCGCTCGCCGGGTCACTTCCTCTCCGCTGCAGCGCCTCCAGATTCGCCACATCAAAGACTCATCTGCAAACTGTGGAGCTCCGTAATCGGGAGAGGGCCACTGATGTGTCCCTGGGCTCTCTCCACTCAAACTGAATCACACAGGCGGGCGCACACAGACAACGGGGCTGCACGCCATGGCTTTTGGAAGGTCACTCTAAGAATAGCCTTCAATACGTGAAAAAAGAAAAACAGCAGATCCAGAGGAGAGAGCGCGCTGAGATGTGCATGCAGGCAAATGGACACACAGGAGCATGCATTAATTCATGGACGCAGCGCGGGGAAAGCACTCTGAACGCTGCCCAACGCACAGATATGTAGCTCTGCTGATGCACATGGCGTACGTTTGACCACGGCTAAAAGGACAGAAATTAACCAGCTCGTGTCGTCCTTTAAACCACTCACTGACGCTGGTTGAAAAACAAGGAGGAAGGATGGCAAATGGCATCAGTTCTCCTCTGAGCTCGGGGGGAGACGCTTCTTTCCTGAATAAACTCTTCTTTGCATGAACATCTGCAGAGAGGTTTTTTTTGGTGATTGTTTCTGATTTTTGCTGCTAATGCACCACACTAAATTAACCACTTTCTGCAGTTAGACAACACGTAGCATACACAAGCTAACGCTTTCCTGTGTTTGTTGTGATTTGTTCATTTCACTGCTGCGATCACAGTCTCCAAAGTAAAACTTGAAATCCGTTTAATCCACTCGTTTCTCTTAGAGCCACACGCTAACAACCTCATCTCTTCCAAAACTGCAACAGGAAGTCATGTTCCACCATTTTATCCCCTTCACCCTCCTCTATCAACAGGCTAACACATGGGCTAAAGGCTAAAAAAGGAGCTGAAGTTTGAAACACAGGCTAACAGCTAAAAAAAAGAAGCTAAAGATTAAAATGCAGGCTAAAGGCTAAAGCTTAGGCTTAAGGCTAAAATGTGGGCAAAAGGCTAAAGTAAGGCTAAAAGCTAAAAATTAAGCTAAAGGCTACAACACAAGCTAAAGGCTAATGCACAGTCTAAAAACTTATACACAGACTAAAGGCAGAGACATGGCTAAAGGATGAAGCACTAGCAACAGGCTAGAACAAAGGTTAAAGGCTAAAACGAGCAAAAAAAAAAAAAGGCTAAATGCTAAAACATGAGCTGAAGTTTAAATCACAGGCTAACATCTAAAAACAAGAGAGCTAAAGTCTAAAATGCAGGCTAAAGGCTAAAACATGGGCAAAAGGCTGAAACACAGGCTAAAAGCTAAAAATTTAGCTAAAGGCTACAACATAAGCTAAAGGCTAATGCACAGTCTAAAAGCTCATACACAGACTAAAGGCTGAGGCACTAGCTACAGGCTAGAACACCGGTTAAAGGCTAAAACACAAGCTAAAGGCTAAAACAAAGGCTATGGGTGAAAAACATAAGCTTAAGACTAAACAAAGGCTAAATTCTAAAACAAAAGCTACAGGCTAAAACAAGCGCTAAAGGCTATAACACAACCTAAATGCTGAAACACAGGCTAAAGACCAAAACATGGGCTACAGGCTAAAACAAGAGCAAAAGGCTAAAGCACTAGCTGCAGGCTAGAACACAGGTTAAAGGCTAAAACTAAAGCTAAAGACTAAAACATGAGCTAAAGGCTAAAACACAAGCTACAGACTAGAATGTAGGTTAAAGACTTAAACATGAGCTAAAGGCTAAGACACAAGCTAAAGGCTAAAACACATATGTAAGACTTAAACAAGGGCTAAATTCCAAAACAAAAGCTACAGGCTAAAACTTTGGCTAAAGGCTATAACACAACCTAAAGGCTAAAAAACAAGCTAAGCGCTAAAACACAGGCTTAACACTTAAACAGAGGCTACAGGCTAATACATAAGCTAAAGGCTAAAGCACAAGCTACAGACTTGGACACTGGTTAAAGGCTAAAACATGAGCTAAAGACGCAAATAAATGTAAAATTAAATGTTTTCTCCAAATCCATTTAATCCACTCGTTTCACTCAGAGCCTCACACTAACAATCTCGCCTCCTCCAAAACTGCAACATGGAGTCATGTTCCACCATTTTATCCCCTTCCCCCTCCTCTCTCTACCGCTCTTCCTCCTCCTCCTCCTCCTCCTCCTCTGCCCTTGTCTGCACTCTGACGATCCTCCCTGAACTCAGCCTGGCAGATGGGTGAGAGCTCAGTCACTGTGGGGTTAACTTTACAGCACCGTCAGCTGCATTCCTACCCACCCACCCACCCACCGCCTCGCCTGTCCCACATCCACCTCCTCTGCGCCTCCTCTGGCTCCTCTACTTTCTGTCCCCTGCTGTCCTTTCAAGGCTCCTTGCTTGTCATGGAGCAGTCAATGTGAGGGTTTGTAAATATAGCCTCGCCCTGAGACTTTGGGAGCGTGTGTGTGTGTGTGTGTGAGTGTGTGTGTGTGTGTGTGTGTGTGTTTAAATTCAGGTATAGGCTCGGAGGCGGTGCAGGCGGTCCTGATGTGAGGTGACATGTTAAGAGAGCGAGCCTTTGGACACGGGCTGAGGGAGGGAGGAGAGCGCAGACAACAACAGACAACAGCAGACAACAACAGACATGGCCTTTATAAAAAGCTCCTGCACCGCTGCATGGACTCAGCACCTCCCTGCTCCTCTTCCTCACAGCACCTCCCTGCTCCTCTTCCTCACAGCATCTCTCAATCCTCCTTCAATCTAACACTGATTTCTGCTTCTCCCTGTTCCTCTCAGTGGAAACAGAAACTCTGAGAGTGAGCACAGAAATGTTAATGTGGGAGAGCAGCAGAGAGACGCGCTAACCCTGTGAGACGCTGGCTTGTCTCTCAGTATGAAAGAGGAACTCTTCCTCTGACGATTTGCTTCAGTCGTCAGGATCAGGCCAATTCACCTGTCTGCTCTGCTTACCGTTACGCATCCCTCGGCTGCCTCACCTGACCCGCTGCAGCTCTGCCTGCACAGAGAGAGCTGTTTATAAGAATAAGTGTAGCTAACTTTAGCCGTCCAGGGGCAGGGCACACACACAGGCCTTCAGCTGACAGGGATTCAGAGTCTTTGCTCCTGGACATCGCAGTGTTGTTCGCAGCAGAAGGAGAGTTTGGCCCTGGGGTCCTTTGGTTGGAGGACGGTCTCACAGCTCGGCGCTCGATGCAGAAAAAAACAAGGTTAGAGAGAGCAGCAGCGCTCGGAGCAGGTTCTGGGTCAGGGTCCAAAAACAACTGTTCTTTATGACTCTTTCTCTGCTCTGAAGGCGCTGGGAGGACGAGACGTCAGGAGCTGGGTGCTGCGCTGGAGTCTGTGATGTTTTTTCAGGATGCATGCACCATGAAGACGTTACTCCTTTGCATTCGTTTGGGACCAATTTTGGTGCAGATAAAAGAAGCTTTAAAGAAGCTTTTGTTATAAACATGATGCTCAAAGTAAAATGATCAGTTTTAACCAGGAGGACAGCTCCATGGTTTGTCTCTGCACAGCTCCTCCTCCTCCTCTCCTCCTGTGTTTTCCTCTCTCCTCCTCCTCTCCTCCTGTGTTTTCATCTCTCCTCCTCCCCTCCTGAGTTTTCATCTCTCCTCCTCCCCTCCTGAGTTTTCATCTCTCCTCCTCTCCTCCTGTGTTTTCATCTCTCCTCCTCTCCTCCTCCTGTTTTTTCATCTCTCCTCCTGTGTTTTCATCTCTCCTCCTCTCCTCCTGAGTTTTCATCTCTCCTCCTCTCCTCCTGTGTTTTCATCTCTCCTCCTCT
The DNA here is from genome assembly GCF_033239565.1 of Halichoeres trimaculatus. Taxonomy (NCBI): domain Eukaryota; kingdom Metazoa; phylum Chordata; class Actinopteri; order Labriformes; family Labridae; genus Halichoeres; species Halichoeres trimaculatus. The sequence continues at coordinate 604,610 of NW_027437184.1, read as the reverse complement.
CCTCCTGTGTTTTCATCTCTCCTCCTCTCCTCCTCCTGTGTTTTCATCTCTCCTCCTCTCCTCCTCCTGTTTTTTCATCTCTCCTCCTCTCCTCCTGAGTTTTCATCTCTCCTCCTCTCCTCCTGTGTTTTCATCTCTCCTCCTCTCCTCCTGTGTTTTCCTCTCTCCTCCTCTCTGTGGGCGTCAGTCACGGTGCAGTGATGTGAAGCTTTCTGTCAACACTCCACAGGTCAGGTCTGATGGACGACACACACTGAGAGTGTGACTGTGTCCCTCTGCTCTCCGTCCGTCTGCAACAGACAGAAACACTGACCTGTGCGTCTTAATGGGACAGATCTCTGCACAGTGCTGGTGTTTGCGGCCTGTGAGCTGGAGAACTGGACGAAACACGTGAACCTCTCAGTTTAATATTGAAGATATGACCGTGGATCTGTTCGTTCAGGAGCTTTTGCTACTTTAAATTAGTCTCTCTCAGTTTGTTTCAGGCCAAAGACCACTGAACTAAAAAGCCAAATAGATTGATAGATTATAAACTTGCATCATACATGTCACATGTCATGGTGCTAACATTAGCTTCCATGGCGTCCACAACGCTCAGTGCAGCTGACTCATCGTGATGTCATGTCCTGGCCGTGTCTGGGAGGATTCTTCGCTCATTTGGTTTTCTTTGTGCTGTTTCTGTTTTAAGACTCTGATACATGATGGTTTTCATTTGGCAACATTATCTTTTTTTTATTTTTCTCACGGTTGTGGTGGACCACTAATGGTCCACGGACCACAGTTTGAGAAACACTGCTTTGCAATTGTATCAAACTTAATCACAGATATAAAGAACTGAACTTTTGAAAACCTTAAATCCAGATTAGCTAGTGTTTATATTTGACCTTGAACAGGGACACTGAAGGGTAAACAAGTAAAATTTGATTTAATGTAAAAATAGACCCATAAAGCCAAATGCAGCTAACGTTAGCAAAGCTAGCTAGCACAAGCCTTTGGTCCAGGGTCAGGTCCACATGCCGCTCTGGTTACAGACGTCTCCAGCTGAGCTGTTTTTCCATTTTCAGATCAAATACTGTCAAACCACACTCAGTCTGTATTCTGCCATCTGTGATCGTTTACATCAGGGTAGTAAAGCATCATTACTTTCTACAGCTCCATCTAGTGACAGGTGGCTGCACTTCAGCTTGAACACAAAATATGACCAAAATATGAAAATTTAAGATACATAAGTGAAGAAGTAATTCTTAAAGTCCTTTTTGAGTCTGTGTCGGTCTTAATGACCCCTGATCCCTCTCTGCTGGTTTCACCCTGAGTAAATACTGACTTTTAAAAATAATATCTCATTCTGCTTTCGGTCAACACTGAAGCTCAGAGTGAGTTGCCTTGGAGCGTGCAAAGATTATTTTAATCTGAAAGCATCTCAGCCAAACTTTGATGGTTAACGTCACCATCCTGATGAAGTATTCAGCTGTAGATTGATCAAACTCTGATCAAACACTGATAAAACACTGATCAAACTCTGATCAAACACTGATCAAACTCTGATCAAACTGATCAAACTCTGATCAAACTCTGATCAAACTCTGATCAAACTGATAAAACTCTGATCAAACTGATCAAACTGATCAAACTCTGATCAAACTCTGATCAAACTCTGATCAAACTTTGATCAAACTCTGATCAAACTCTGATCAAACTCTGAACCAACTGCATTATGAGGGATACTCTGTGCAGTAGGTGTGTATAACGACACAGCACTCTGAGAAACCCTGTTTGTTTCCAGCACAGCGCCTGCCCGACGAGCACTGGAGATGACTGGTAATTATAAGGCTCTAACTGAGTGCTCTTTGAGACAGATGTTGTGTTCATGAATGTGGAAACAGGTCAGATACCCAAACTGACTGCAAAATGAGACAAGAGGTCTCTGAGCCACAGTCAAGGTTCTCTGCTCTGACAAGAGAGCAGATGGCTGTTGGTGGGAATAACAAACCCGATCAGGGAGAGGACGCGGTGAATCCTCCACTCCAGCTCGTCCTCCTACGCAGATTGCCTTTTCATGTTTTCTCCTGAAAACTGTTTTGATTAAAACAAAAAGGAACATTTTGGTTCTTTTTTTAATCACCTTGCAACAGTGCAGTGCACATGTTGTGAAATAAAAACCCTCCCTGCCTCCCTGAGCGTGTGAGCCGTACATTGAAGTGACACTCTGTGGACCTGGAGCGAATTATCCAACGACTGGGTGAGCTCAGCGACTCCCAGGGCGGCGAGGAGTTACAGAGCAGAAACTGTTTCTGTGGGTTTTGGCTCCAGCTCGGTTTGTTGCTCTTTGGAAAAGGGGAAATTACACTGTGAAGGTTTGTAACTACATGAAAAATGTAAAGTGATTCTTCTTACTTACACTTTAGCTGAACATAAAGCTGAAGAGTCACAGACGTAAAGCTCAGTGAACATCACTGAAAACTGGGGATGTTACGATGCGTCACCACACAGTTAAAGATCCGTACCAATGTGACGGTTCAAAACAACAAATCACAATGCTCCACTTAAAAAACATAAAACTGTTTGTCCTTAAAGAAAAACATGTAAATAATAAACCAGTAACACATACAAACCTGAGATAGTTTATTTGAAGAGACTGGTTTATTGTATTACTCATTTAGTAATTTTAATGTGAGATTTCTTTAAAAGGTCACACCTCTAAGTATATATATATATATATATATATATATATATATATATATATATATATATATATATATATATATATATATATATATATATATATATATATATATATATATATATATATATATATATATATATATATATATGGTTTTGTTTGAGGTTTGCAGAAATCATTAAAAAGAATCATTTCAATCACATTTTCTCTGTAAGCTCATTAAAACAAAATCAAATCATGGTAAAATCACATCGTTAACCCAGTATAGAAAATCCTACGGAATTGTGAGTTGAGTGCATCGTTTCATCCTGATTGAAAACATTTCAAAAAGCTTCAAAAGCTAAAAACAGTCACGCCACTGTTTCTCCTTTGCAGCTTCTTCTTTTGTTACAAACAAATCTTAGTGTGAAAGGACAGCAAGACATTACAGCAGCAGACACGCTGAGCTGCTGATCAGGGTAACAGAAGAAAGAGGGAAGAGAAGAAAAAGAGAAGAGAAGTAAAAGGAAATGAGTAAAGAGGAAAAGGGACTGAGGAGAAAGGGGAGGAGGAAAGGGAAGAAGGAAGAGAGAAAAGAGGGGAAAAAATATAAAAATGTGTGCAGAGAAAAAATGAAAGAGGAGAGAGGAAGAAGAAAATAGGAAGAAAGAGGTAATAAGGGGGAAAGAGACCAGATACAGAAACAAAGAAAGAGGAAAAGGAGAAGACATGAAAGAAAACATAGGAAAGAAGAAGGGGGACATGAAATTAAAATAAAGATGGAAGAGAAAAGATAAGAGAGGAGAAAAGAGAAGAAAAAGGAAAGGGGAAATAGGAAAGAGAAATGAGAAATCAAAGGATAGGAAAAAGAACAGGAAGGGACATCGGGAAGGAATTAGGAATAAGGAATGAGAAGAGTAAAGAGGACAAGAGGAAACAACAGAAAGAGAAATTTGTAAAAATAAAAAAACAGTAGGGAGAGGGAAGAGGAAAGAAGAGAGGATGAAAGGGAGAGATAGAAAAGCGAAGAAAGGAAAGGAGATAGGAAAAGAAAGGTGGAAATAAGTCAAGGAAAAGGGAAAAGAGTACATGAGAGGAAAGAAGAGGAAAGAGACAAGAAAGAAAGGGAAGGAAATCAGTGGAAAGGAAAGGAAAGGAAAGGAAAGGAAAGGAAAGGAAAGGAAAGGAAAGGAAAGGAAAGGAAAGGAAAGGAAAGGAAAAGAAAAGAACAGAAAAGAAAAGAAAAGAAAAGAAAGGAAAAGAAAAGAAAAGAAAAGAAAAGAAAAAAAAAGAAAAGAAAAGAAAAGAAAAGAAAAAAGAAAGGAAAAGAAAAGAAAAAGAAAAGAAAAGAAAAGAAAAAAGAAAGGAAAAGAAAAGAAAAGAAAAAGAAAAGAAAAGACAAGAAAAGAAAGGAAAAGAAAAGAAAAGAAAAAGAAAAGACAAGAAAAGAAAGGAAAAGAAAAAAGAAAGGAAAAGAAAAGAAAAGAAAAAAAAAGAAAAGAAAAAGAAAAGAAAAGAAAAGAAAACATAGGAAAGAAGGAAGAGAGAAAAGAAAAGAAAAGAAAAAGAAAAGAAAAGAAAAGACAAGAAAAGAAAGGAAAAGAAAAAAGAAAGGAAAAGAAAAGAAAAGAAAAAGAAAAGAAAAGAAAAGAAAAGAAAAGAAAAGGAAAAGAAAAGAAAAGAAAAGAAAAGAAAGGAAAAGAAAAGAAAAGAAAAGAAAAGAAAAGAAAAGAAAAGAAAAGAGGACAGTGTATTGGTGTAAATATCCCTGAGATGTAAATCATAGTAACAATAACAACTTTTCCACCAAAGTCTGAGACAATAAGTTGACTTTTTGCAGCCGGCCCACAGTTTATCCTCCAGAGATGGAGAACAGCCAAAAACACATCCATTCACCGCTGATCAATACTCACATCGCACAGATTAGGAAGAAATGAATAAGTGGTAATAAAGGCAGATTGAGTGGAAGCTAAACAGTGTTTACAGGAGGATATATAACTGCTCTCCTGTTTGAGTCATTCATAGCGTTTAGGAAAGAAACGCTGAAACGGCCGTGTGTCTTTGTAAGCAATTCAACAAGAGGATTTATAACGCCTCCTTTCCCAGCAGCAGTATATATTAGACCTTATTTTAATGCTCACACACTTCCTCTTCATGCTGCTCTAATGGAAATAAACTCTGGATGAAGTTCATCTGAGCCGCAGTTTGTCTCAGACGCTCCTTAAAGAGCACACATCACTTCCTGACCTCTCATGAATGAAGACCTCGATAAACGAGTGTACGCAGTGCAGCGTGGGTACAGGGGAAGGCTGCGTTTGTATCCACACTCCTGATTATTCATCGTTTTTTGGTGTCACGCAGATCAAACCAATCACTTTTGTCTCCTCTTCCCTTTAAAGCCTGGAGGGCCCAAAGCCTCACACGCCGCGCTTTGTTTCCCAGAGAGAGATCAGTCGACAGATTTGCTGTAACTGTTCACGCGTCAGACTTTGAAGGGGACAGACATTTTGATGGTGAGAGGGCGGCGAAAACTGGCGTTCAGAGTTAGAGCAGAAAACCATAATACCTCTTAAATCATAAATAAATGTAGTTTATATCATCACATGATGCTGCCTGCTCTCTGCTTCCTGAATCTGATTAAATCCTTCATGACTGGTGTGACGGTTGAGTCATCCAGAGTCATGGACGCCACATTTCATTGTGTATCAGAAACAAACAAAGATAATGTGACACCAGCAGGAAGTCATGGACAGACGTGTTTCAGTCAGTGAGCTAATTCAGTGAGGCTAGTTTTAGAAACAGGAAACCAAAGCTCGTCCTCTTACCTGAGACGGTCCTGACGATCTCTGAGGTGTTCCTCAGGCCCACGAAGGAGAACTGGTAGAGCCTCCAGGAGCGGATGTCCCCAACCTCAACAGAGCTCCTCTTCCACTTGTACACAATCTCCTCCCTGGGGTATCCGTCTGAAAGAGAGGAGGGACAGGAGGCGCATTAAAGAAAGACAGGAGACAGGAGGAGAGGAAAGGAGCAAGGAGGAAACGGGAGTGAGGAGAAAGGGAGGAGGAAAGAGGTAAAATAAGGGAGGAAAGGAAGAAAGAGGTAAACAGGGAAGAGGAAAGAGACACACAAGGACAGAGGAAAGAAAAGAGAAAAAATGATAAGGAAGAAGATAAGGGAGAAGAGAGGAAAAAGGACAGAGGAAGGACAAAAGAGGAACAAAAAGGTATGCAGAGAGGCGGGGAAGAGGAACAAGGAAAAAGAAAAAAGGAGACAAGGAAGAAGGAATGAGCAAGGAGTTAAGGAGGCAAAAAGGAAAGGATAGAAAGAGAAATGGGTAAAAGGAAGAAGAGGAAAGAAGAGAAGATGAAAGGGAGAGTTAGGGAAGAGAAGAAGGGAAGGAGATAGGAAAAAGGAAAGGTGGACATAAGTCAAGGGAAATGTGAAAAAAAGGAAATAAGAGAGGAAATAGGACAGAAGAGAAAAGACACAGAGAGGAAACCAGTATAGAGGAAAGGAAAGGAAAGGAAAGGAAAGGAAAGGAAAGGAAAGGAGAAGAGGAGAGGAGGGAACATGTTTTTGGTGGAACTGTCCCTTTAAAGACACTCAGACAGTACCGTTACTCTCTTGGAGTACACATGTGAAAACTGGCTCAGTCTAAAAACACGGAGGGACATTTGAATCAGAAGCTGCGAGCAGAGGCAGCTAGCTAGCTCCAACAACAGTCCATGAAAGAAGCGTTATGTAACAGTCTCCAGCACAACATGTTGACAAAATACCCAGTCCATCTGTGGAGGCAACGGCCTCTTTCTGCAGCACTGATTCAGCTTAAGACTCACTGACTCCATGGCTGAATGCAGTAATTCTATTAACCCCAGAGGCTGCTGCCCAAACAACAGGCTCACTGAGTCCAGTTCACTCAGACGCTTTGTCATGATCCAACATGCCTTGGTATCTGGTTTTTCTTGGTGTCAGTATTGGAACAGAGAGTTGAGCTCGTTCTGATTCAGTCCTGGCCTCCTGCTCCTGTGAATGAACCTGACCGTATGAATATTTCCCCGGGCCGGTGTTACAGCCTGAACGTAACCACCGTCAGCTCCTTCGCTCGCTCTCCGGTGCTGTGTAGTGATGAGCTGTGCAGCCGGTGAGGGAGGGAGCGACTTGAATAATGCACGTGAAACTTCCTCGGTGAAACTTTAAATGGCTTTATGACTAAAGTGCTCTCAGACATCCAGTAATGCTGGGCCCTCAGAGGGCCCGGGATGGAGGGCTCTGCATAGTTTGCCACATTACAGCCCGCCAGACACACATTACTGCCTCGACCTGCTATCGATTAACCATCCTGTCGGGAAGCTAGACAAACATGGTTAATTAGGCTCCTCTCACTAAGGGAGGGGCCACTAATGTATTTCATCTGTTTCTTATCATTTCGTCCATTCTTTGAGCACTAGTTTGAGCCCTAAACTGGGGCTGAACAATTAATCAAATTTAAACCACTATCACAATGTAACAGAATGCAATTTTCAGATCGTAAAGGCTGCAATTAGACTTTTTTTTTTTTTTTTAAGTGCATTTAATAAGTGCATATTTCAGTGGTTGAGACAAAACTTTTTCATTTACGCTTCTGCACTTTAATTTGTGCTTTGTTACTGATGAGAGATCAGCAAGGTTTGTACATTTAATATTTATATGCATGTTCAAACACTGTTTCTTTTTCATTTCATTAAAAAAGTTTACTCCACATTTCGACATATTTCAGTGGTTGAGCCAGAGATTTGGTTTTATTCACATTTATGCTCTTTATTTAGTGTGAGATTCATAGAAGAGAGGATTCATATTTATTTTTCAGATTATTGTTCATCTCAGGACTCTCGTTCTGCAGTGCTTTGTTCCTTTCTCTGATTTTATTTAAGGGCGTTAATGATAATATCATTACACGTCAACAAGGCCTGAAGCTAAATCAATCAGTCCATATTCTGCTGTGATTGTAATAGTTAAATAAAGATACATTACTTGTATCAATTCATCTCATTTCATCATAACATGTAGGCCTGGTCTACAGGAAAGACTTGTTTCTATGTTGACGGTATCCTTTGTCATGTTGGTCGTACTATAGAACAGTTTATTGCTGTAATGTAGAAGATAAACATTTTCCCCTAAAATCGCATGCTAAATCGCAATATCAGTCCAAAAACAAATGGCAATTAGATTATTTTACAAAATCGTTCAGCCCTACCCTAAACATGCTCAAAAAGTCACCAAAATCAGCACACACTTTACGTTCAACCGAAAATTTGATACAATACAAACTTAACCCCCAACAAACCAAAATTTGGCACACTAGAACATCTCTCAATAGCAGAAGAAATGTTGTAGAGAGATCAAATCACTAATGCACAAATTATGACACCCCTGACCCATCTAAAACAGGGAGCAGGCAAGTTGCCTTTTAAAATAATATTTGGCCAAACTTTTGGGCCTTGAACAAAAATGACCTCCTCCTAGGCCATGAATGTTATCAGCTTGAAATTCGCTCAGATGATAGGATGGACCCTGCTCTACGTAAGTAATATAGGAATTTGCAGTTTCTCTGACGGTTTTTGAATAATGAGCCCTCAAAGTGGGTGAACTCCAAAGAAGCCCTTTCAGCTCTCCCTATTAAGGGCTAGTTATACTTTCACCTGGCTCTGTTCACGGGTGGCGCGCGCACCTCAATAGAGCGCAGTGGCATTAATGCTTGACGCATTCTCCGTTGTAATATTCACCGTAAAGACAGGGGGCGGTAGAGAAAAAAATGTTTCAGAAAGCAGTAAAAGCAACCAAAGGACGAAGAAGTGAAGTCACGTGGACCAAACATAGGGACCAAAACAATGGCGGCAAGAAAGTTACAAATGGAAGAGGAGGAATTATTATGTTTACTGATTTACTGGTTTCTGATATTTCCCTCCACGAGTTCAGTGCCATTTGATGGTCTTTATCACTGCTTAATGATGGATTATATAAATGCTCATATGAGCGTACCAGCTCAGCAAGTCTACCCTCTATTTCCTCCATTTTGAAAATCTAGAAGCCCCACTCGCGGCTCTTGCGACACGTTTAAAAATTTTGGAGGTGCACGACCACGCAAAGCGCCAGCTCGCCCGACTGTCGTGAGGTGCGCGTTGACGTCATTCATGGTGCGTGAACCATGCGACCACATGACTGCGTCAAGCATAAACAAGGCTTTAGAATGAATGGAAGAGGAGGATCAAGCTCCACACAAGCTGCAGAGTTAGACCTTTACACAAAAAAGTAAAAGTGGTACAGCTTTAAAAATGACATATCTAATTTTAGAGAGATTTGGTGAAAATTGTGGCAGCTATGAGGAGACGTTCCAGAACATTCCACTCCTGAGAGGGCAGCAGTTGGTGATGATGTCACACTGACTGACAGTTCCGTGCAGCTGGTCATGTGACTCACAGGAGGCGGGAAAATGGAATGTGTAACACACACACATTATAAAGGGATGAAACCTTGACAGTGGAGGTGAAAGCAGCATTAGGGACAGCGACAGAGCGAGGACCCGCTTTAATTCACTTAGGAGCCAGATGTGTTTTGGTCATAAAGACTGGAATTAAAATAATCAAAATACAATTACAACCAAACTATGACACATTTCTGTGAATCACTCTCCTGCTTCAAACTGTGTGATTGAATCCTGTCTGCCCTCAGTCAATTAAAAACAGGCGAATCGCTTTGCTCCAGAAACCTCCAATTCTCTGTATCTCTGTGGCACGTGCTGAGGAAATATGCCGCGTGATGAAACGCTGCTCCGCTCCGCCTGCTGCCTCTGAGATAGAGCTCATGTGCTGTACATCAAGCGATGTTCAAAGTTCTCCAAACATCCACGGCTTTCATCAAATTTAAATGAATGCCTCTGTTCCATTTTTAGTCCTGCTACCCCCCTCCTGGTTCCTTCCTTTCTTGTTGCTCTCGAGCTATTTAGGAAGCATTCTCTCTGGAGAATATCCCATGGTGCAACTCTCTGTAGATCCATAGCGGCCTCATTAGCATAACTTACCCCCCGCCCCCAGCCCCCCAGCCGCTGCGCACTCAGAGGGACTGACTCATTTGGACTCGTGTCACTTTTTGAAATGTCTTTTGGAGCCGTATTGACAAAGTGGAGGGAAATCAATCTGTGCTTTGCCTTTGGTGGCGCTGGCAAATGAGACATCTATTATTAAAGCCTTTTACTGAACGCCAGAGCATAGTATGAATGAATGAATGAATGAATGAAAGCTTGAACAAATGGTTTGGTCCACGTCCTCATGCTGAATAACATACACACATATTTCTAACACTGCTGTTTCAAACAGAGGTAGCATTGTAGCTTCATGCTAGCATCATATCCTGCACATTTTACATGCGTGTACATTAAAAACTCACACACATCCGTTCATTGCTTTTGAAATTGGTCAATAAAGCGTCTTCAAACCTATAGCATGAGTCCCTTCATCTCGCCTGTTGCATAATTCTCCCCTGTGATGTCTTTGTTAGGCTTATGTGTTGCTTTTTATAGCCCTCCTGTTAGTGTGTGTGTGTGTGAGTGTGTGTGTTTGCGCTGAAAGAGAGGAAGACAGGAAAGGGGGAAAAGCAGTGGGGTGTGAGCATATGGCCAAACTTACAGCTTGAAAACTCCAGGGGACAGGAGTGCTCATCCATTGGGAAGTTGTTCAGTTTAAGCTGGCACTCGGCGTCGATAGTCAACCTGCAGAGACACAATATTTACATCCACCGACTCAGGCTCACTGCAACACAACACAGACCATCAATACTGAAAGTGGAGGCAGAAATAAAGCCTCTACCTTATCAGTATGGGAACAAGGAATAATTAATTCAAACTTCACTCAAGCGATTTGATGTTTTTCACTCCAGCACGTCTCGTCTTCTTGTCACACTTGAGGGACTTTGCAGGAAAGTCATTAAACTTCCTGGTAATGAGAGAATGACCTTAAAGGACTTTACCCGTCCATGCACGGGCTATTGTCATGTATCATTGTCCTCCTGATGGCGGCGGTCGTCCTAATTAAGCAGTGGTTACATCCTGAGTTCCTTAACAAATTAATGAAGTGGAGGGGTTGTGTTCTGCAGAGAGGAGCATCCATCACGGCTTGATGAGTCCAGTTCACTTCCTGCCTGTTATTAGTCCTGATGTATGTGGTGTCAGGTTACATGTCTGCTGTGTGGGATCTCATGCTAAGTATGATAATAAATACACTTTTTAATCGACTCTCTCGTCAACACATGTTGTATTAATGAGTTTGGGGAGGGGGGGTGCTTTGGTCTTAATATCCACATGCCTGTGATTGGTTAATGGTAAACTGACACTAACTAATCCCCCTTCACATGCATTCACAGACTGTTAGCTATATCTGAGGCATTTTGGGATTTGCAGCCTCGCCCGAGGACTCTTCAGTATATGACTGTAGGGGCTGGAATTGAACCAACCACCGCAGGGTTGGGGAATTATGAAGGGAAAAGTATCTGGTCTAGAGAAATAAAGCCGATGTGGAAGGGCTTTTAGGATATTAGGATCATGGGTTTGTCCAATCAGAGACACAGCTCAGCTCATGTGACTGACAGGCACCCTTAGAGAAAGGAAGCGCCAACGATCAGCTTCAGTCCTCTGTATCAGGAAGAGGCAGGTGATGAAGTGCAGACTGTGTCCATATTTAACACTCTCTATGAATATGACCCACTCCACTAATGAGCAGCTGCCTCTGATTGGCTCTGTGCTGAGGAACAAGATGATTAATCCAAACAGGGACTTTTTGACTTGTGAGGACTTCGTAAAGTCTCACTTTTAAATATGTGCACGTTCCCTATTAATTATTTTATTAATTATATTATTTGAAATTAGATTAGCATTTCACAAATGCTATTTCACAGTATCTGTTTTTACCCTAGGACACAAATCCATTTATGTCACATAGATCTGATTTACACTTTGTTAAAACAACATATTTGATGTTAAAGTGTAGTTTGCATTTCTGTTGGTGTCAGAGTATTTTATCACATTTCTACCATCAGTCCCTTTGAACTGTTAAAAAGTGTAACCACAAACAACATAACAAATATGAAATATTTCACCTTCCTAGAATTTATGGTTGTAGAATAATAAAATCAGCTACTTATAACGAAATATCATCTCTAAGTTTATTTTATTTTATTTATTGTTTTTTCTGTACTGAGCAAGTCAGTGTGCTGTAAACATCAGTGTTTCCTCTCTGTTTGGGTCTGCTGGTTTAAAATCATTTTAAATTTAATTTTGAAAGTGTAGTAGACTGATACAGTTATATTCAAGGCAACTTTTGGGGGAAATATCTGTTTTTTTATTTCTTTTTTGTGTTTGTTTCTTTTTTTGATTCCTTTTTTTATTATTAAAGAAACATTGGTTACACCAACTGACCAGGTCTTTCACACAGGTCCCTTAAAAGACAAAAAACAAGGTCAGAGCAGAAAAGAGCTAAAAGGAGAGTGCTAGAGCACCAGCTAAAGGCTAAAACACAGGCTGAAGGCTAACACATGTACTAGAGGCTAAAACAAAGGCTAAAGGCTAACACACAAGCTAAAAGATAAAGCACACGCTAAGTGCTAAAAAAGGAGCCAAACACCAAAAAAGGAGCTAAAGGCTCAAACACAGGCTAAAGGCAAAAACACAAGCAAGAGGCAAAAACACAAGCTAAAAGCTAACAGACAAACTAAAAGATAAAACATAGGCTAAGGGTTAAAAAAGGAGCTAAAGGCTCAAGCACAGGCTAAAGGCAAAAACACAAGCTAAAGGCTAACACACAAACTAAAAGAGGCTTAGGGTTAAAAAAGGAGCTAAAGGCTAAAACACAGGCTTAAGGCTAAAATATGAGCTTAAGGCTAAAAAAAGAGCTTAAGGCTAACTCAGAAGAAAGTCTGTGATGGTGCTCATGGGAAATGTAGTCCTTATCCTAGAACACCTTAAAGCCACAGTGGTTGCAATGAGAGGCCCCTGTGCTGTTGTACTCCTCACTGATGCCACTAAATTGTTTTTTGTCAACTTTAATTATTCGATTAAATACATTCACCAACAAGTCCAAACATTTTTAGTACAGCTTTGTCACAGTTTGATAACCTGAGCCAAAAGTTGGTCAGTCTGACAGAATTCATAACGACTCTCTATTTAAATAATTAAAAGACAAACTTCCAAAGCATAAAACAGACACTTAAAGTAATGAATACTGATTCTCCATGCAGGGCAGCCTAAAACCATAAGTTAGGGGGATGAAGTTTCCTTCCAGTGTTCCCTCGTCACTGAAACCTTCTGTCTCGTTCAGCAGGACCGAGCTCCTGCAGGCTAATTAATGTCAGATCTGAAACGCTGAAATCTAAAACGGCCCAGGGCTAATAATCAGCCGGATAATCAGCGCCATGAATCTTTGAAGAAGATGGGCCGTAAAGCGTCGGTGCTTTAAGAGTCCGGGCTTTAATGGCTCACTGTGCTGGGTTTCAAGGAGAGGATGAAGAATGAGACAGCGAATCAGAAACAGAGGAAATAAAACATGTAAAAAGCTGAAAAGTTAGAGCGAATTAATATTTCTGGGTCTGGTGTGGGGGCGCTGTCATTGATGTTTTTTTCTTTCTTTTTTCGGCTGAGCAAATATAATTAATTTTCCTGCAACACAGATTTTTAATTCTTCATTAAAAACTCATTTTTTTCACAGAATGCAAGAAAATAATGACTAACAATTAAAACTTACAAGAAGATTAAATTATAGAAACCAATTTTCAGAGAATCGTCAAACTTTCAGAGAAAACAGAAAGACATCGCCCGTGGTGGTTTTACCTGAGCGTGTAGAGTATCCGCCCGTCGTTCCAGATCCGGAGCATGCGGTTGGGCGTGGTGATCCAGTGAGCATCCGCCTTCTTGGAGTTACGGAAAAACGTGTCTGGGATCCAGATCTTCCCGACCATGTTGCTGTTGAGGCGCAGGACCTTCATCGTGCTGTTGAATTTTAACCGTCTGTCGTACCAGGTCTGGGCGAAGAAGATGTCGATGGTGTATTCCTGAGGAGAGATGGGAAACCAGATTTGATGTGTTTAACTTCAGGCTTGGAGCTGAAGGAAACACATGATGGAAAAGTCTCTGTTTGTGAAGAATAAACCCTCACAAACATTACTGTTTGCAACCTTTGCTGTCAACAACGTGTGGCTTTTAACTGCGCGATGCAATGAGATCAAAGTGAATGTGGGCTGTAAAAGCACTTCTCTGTTTCTCCTGTCGCTGCCAAAGGAAACTAAAACGCTCTAACACATTTACAGGCATGCTTTGCACAGACAAGATGGTGTCTATTCAGGCCAACAAGTCCCTTTGTCCCTGCTTAAGAGTTTGTTGAAAAAGAGCGTCTTGGCGCCCTCAACCTGAAAATTAAATGTTCAACGGGGCAATTAATAATTCCCCTTGTTTGGCTCGAGTATTATCTAACCTCATAACCCGCCGCCTTGGCAGCTTTTTGTCCTGAGCCTGACAAAACCTTCTGTCTGCTTTTCAGCTCCTCTGAGGGCTGCGCTAACCGTGCACACGGAGGATGAAAACGCCGGCGATGGATGCCCGGGCAGAGTTGAAGAGCCAGGAGCAGAGGTGAGACGCAGTCTAGTGTGAAACAGGGAGAATAAAGGCGGCGAGTGAGAGGAAGCTATCAGTCTTTCTTATTTATTTTGTTATTTGGGATGGTTGAGCCCTGCGGTTCAAAGTGGAGTACAGCGGGGGAGAGGAGAAATCAGGGGATTTGTGTGCAAGAGGGCATGGAGGCATTAACTTCCTGACAAAGCTTAGCCCAACAATAAAGCCTAAATCCACGCCAAAGAGTCCCAAACCAGATCTGAAAAACAACATTTTCAGCAGGCAGCATTCCCATCCTTTCAGCATCATGTTTTTATTTCTTTATTTATTCATTTTCCACCAAACGCAGAGTGACAGCTCAGCTCTGACGATGAGGACGACTGAACGCCTCAGGTTCCTCATGTGGGCCCTGCTGAGCCAGATAAACATCTACCTCCTTTTTTTCCTTAACCTATATTCACTCTTGGATCTTCCTCCCAATCCTTCATTTGATCTAAAGCTGCTCCTCGCCTCACCAAAGCCTTCATTTCAGATTCCTTTTCTTCTTCAGAGACGCTCTGCTCCCCCTCCTGACTCTCACACATTCCTGACGCACAATTAAAAATTTAAAGTTGTCTTCACGCTCAGATGCTTCCCTGAAAATCCAGCGGCCTCGTCGTGTTCGTCGTGTTTGTCGTGCCGTACTGTGAAGGCGATGGCCCAGTCGCTCTGATTACATATGGATGCGAAGGCGATCCTTCGACGTCTCGTGTAACCACGCGTATCACACACACGCTCCCTGATGTGAGCACAAACACACATTTTCGTCCTGATCCGGTCGCCGCGTCTTCTCCGGCGTCGCTGTGACTACAGTTAGTGCAGAGTGGGTGTTGTAGCTAAGGCTCTGTGAGATGGAAAGCCTCCACCGTGTGGAGCAGACTGCTCTGCAGAATGACAATGAAAGTGGGTTCACAGCGGGAACATGCCACGGAAAACAATGACACATTTAGCGAGCTGACGGAGCGCTCTGTACGGCTTGTTTGCTCCTGCTCCACACTTCAACACAACACTGGATTCAGCTGCTGCTGCAGCATAAAACACACATCTCATTACTCCACACTTCTATTATGCAAAGCATTTAATTAAAAATTTACTAAAAATGAACTCAGCTCTGATATAATAATTTTAATGAGGAAGGCTACACTGGCTTTTTGGAAGCTGGTGATGAACAAGCAGAGCTCCCACTCGTGTTGGCAGAAACGTTCGTGGTTTCTGAAAGAGCAACATATGAGATGTTACATGGACTTGGCTCAGCACATCAAACAAGCTGCAGGCAGCTCTCCATTGTCAAAAACATTTTCACTTCACAGTTTTTAAAGTCTTTATCAGTGCTGTCGTTACAGGCTGATGAAAACAAACCTCACGTCCCTCAACTGGCCTTCAGCTAAGCCCCGCCCTCAGACAGGATGAGCCAATCAGTGTGTACATCCATGCCCATACATAGACTGTAAAAAAATGGACGTCATCTTGCTTGGCTCAAAGTGCGGCCTCCACAAAAACTGCTCCCCCTGGTGGCTGGCTGCAGTATAGGTTAAAAAATCCATCTCCCCAGTCATTCCAGATGGGCTGTGGTCAAACTTTAAAAAATTAATCCACCTGGTAGAAATGTTTCTCACGTCTGATTGCTGTGGTGATTTGAAGATATCATTTGGCTGTCTTGTATCCAAGTCCTCTTTTTTCTGGAAAGTTTCATTTTCATTAGTTATACGAGGTTAAAAATGAGGTTTTACGTAACGTTTAACGATGATTGACAGCTGACGTTCTCCTGTATTTTTTTCGGGGACTGTAAAATATGTCTGGAGGTAGAGTCAGGAAGTGATTAGACTCTCCAAAGAAAAAAAAATATTATTATTTTTGTCACCCAGCTCCATTTAGATTCTCCCAGAATCCCTCACAGTCTCTACTGCACAGACTCTGGCTCGGTTTAAAATGGTCAAACGGTGTTCATGGGGAAAATTTAACTCTGACACAAGCTTTCCTGAGAGTCTGGGTGACGTGGTGTGTTTTTAACCCTTTCCTCAGACACATCTGAGCAGAGAAAAGTTTAATCTTTGTATGAAGTTGAGCAGCAGACCAACATCATCTCTGAGTGAATAAATGAAGGATGTCTCCATCTGCTCTGAGATCAGCTGACTGAGTATCTGAAATATAAACTTATCTTTAACACTAGAACCACCACTGCAGTCTGACAGACTCTGTGGGGTTTTCTCTGTTAGCTAAAGTTAGCCTAGCGTTAGCTCCTAGCTGCGTTGTTCATCATGTCTCTTTGTTTGTTGGGAGTTCATTGGCCTGTTTTGTTCTTTGGTGATCTTATATCATTGTTAGCTGTTGTCCAAAGGGCTATAGTTAAGCTAACGTTAGCTTCTGGAGCTTAGCTTCATTAGCTTATCTATAACAGCTGAGATAACAAAGGTTGTCAAACATTGTGGCTCCAAACTAACAGAGACACACTCTCAGTAAAGATGGTAAAAAGGAGGTTATATTTTTGTCCTGACCAATGCTGATCCTCTATCTGGTTGTCTGACATGCTGATGCTAATCAGATGCTAATGCTAAGCAGATGCTGTTTATCAGGTTTGCTCTGGGAGCTGTAAATTTAGTCTGAAGCTTTTTATCGAGCTCCAACAGTAAAATGATTGATATCTCCCTCCAACGAGGACTTTAGAGACTTTGGGGACTGAAGGATGATCACTTGCCATAACACCTGTCACTGAACGTTGACCGTTTGTCCCTGTGACTGGAGGGGGCGGGGCTTAGCCATAGGTTAATTGTCTCTTGATCCCAGATGATCAGTTTTCTGCAGCGTACTGTGCTGCATTAAACATCGAACTCTGTTTCTTCTCAAGGAACATGTCCTCCATTAGGGGGCGCTATGGCTAAAATACATTAGGATGTTTTTATGGCAGGAATTAGACAATTTGAGCTTCAAATCACCTTTTTAGCCCCTCATATTTCTTATTCTTCTTATTTCACATCAGTAAATAAGTGTGGAAACAGACAACGCTGTAACTAGTGAACATTAATTTATATTTGGAGCAGCTGGTTGAAAGTTTTAATGAGTGGCTCTGAACAGCAGACAGCTATGATCAAAAAAAGACCTGAGGAAATGAACGAAGTGGTGAAATTATCTGAACAAACCAAAGAAGCAAACAGGTAGCGCCTCAGAGTGAAGCTGATAAAATTCTTGGCAACGTCCGCACAGAAACATCTCTCTCTGCCAACGTACAAATATTTGCAAATATGCTGTTTGGCAATCTGGGAATCTGGCAGACAACCTTTCATCAGACTCCCTGCAAAGTAAGAGCAGTTTAATGCCCTTCAGAAGCTGATTGACACGTCTCTGAGTGATTACATGGAGAAACCAATCCACCACGACAGCGAGGAGCCACCCTGCTGAAGTGTGCCTGAGCAAGGCAGCGGCTGTGTGCCAGCTGCAGCTGCTCTGGGTCACTGAGGATGGAGGGATGGAGGGGTGGAGGCACAGCTAACATGTTTCCACTAATAGATGTTTATTTCTAATCAGAAACTTTAGGCTCGTTAATGATCCTGATGAAACCCTGACATCATGTCTGACTTTACTCACCATGTTGATGGCATTAACCGGGCCGATGCTGTTCACAAACATGTCCGTGTGGATCACCGTCGGCTTGACTGCAGAGAGGAGAGAGGAAAAATATTCAGAAGATGAGGAAAGGATATACTAAACTTTATTTATAAAGCAATTTAAAACAAGTTAAAAAGTTTATCAGTTCATTTGATCTTATCATCAGTGAGAGGAAAAATCAGTCTCCCCCACGTTTGCTTTCACACACTAACAGGTAGGGATGGAAATAATCATGATAACCAAAGTGTTATGAAACAACATGATTAACTTTTGACCCATAGTTAAAATCCAATATTTAATGAGGTATTTAAACATCATCAATAATCCCCAGCTATCGATTACATCAATCCCTTGTATTTAACATCTTAAGGAGCTCTTTTTATACGCTGATGACACGCTTTTATCACAGATAAATATGAAAACAAGTGAACTCCTCAGAAATCTCAGATCATATCCAGCCCATTGTGGTTTCTCCTGATGTAGCTGAACATGTCTCAGCTGCAAAAAGCATGTGATTAGAAAGGAAGATGATTTTCAAATACTCTTTAACGATATGATAAATCCAGTATTTCATACGACAACAGCTTTTTCCTGTCAGTGGCAGGTTGCAGCACCTAACAACAACCAGATTTTTGCCAGATGCTGGTGCAGGCGGCTCGAGTGTAACAGGAAGTTGTGCATGGAGACCATGTGAAAACAGCCAGTGACTTTCAAAATAAAACAAACCGTGTCCAAACCAGATGGTGTTTATCATAACTACAACAACAAACCGACATAAAGAGTGGAGCCAGACCAGGAGTCAGCAGAGGAGGAGCCCGTGTTATAATAAGGAGAGGTTTAATGATGGGTTGGGGAGAGCAGGAGCTTTCTCAGAAAAATAAACAGGGTGGGGGATGATCTTCAGAGTCAGTCACTTCCTTTAAGTCTCTTTTAAAAACTCACTTTTATTGACTCGCTTTTATATGATGCCATCGTTTAGTCCTTTATCGTAATCTCTTTAATTTCTATCTTCCCTTGGTTTTACAGTTTTATTTCTCGTTCATTATTTTATCATCACTTTTATTATTATTATTTCATTGTTTTATTATTCTATCAACACTCTTTACATTGTCATTTTAATACCTGCTGTCCTGTTCTCTGCTCCCAACCCCATTTTGCGTTTTATTTTATTTTACTTTTATTTTATTTTTCCTGTTGATTGATGAATTTAGCTTTTATCTATGTCCTCAGGCTCTAATTTTATATAGCATGGTTCTTGTATAGCCAGGGTCCTAACGGGTTGAAGCTTGTGCTCCACGATGCTTGGGTTTGTTTTTATGTTTCAGCTGTTAAAGCACTTTGTAAACTCATTGTTGTTGAAAGTGCTAAACAAATAAAGCTATTATTATAATAATAATTATTATTATTATTATTATTATTATTATTATTATTAGTAGTAGTAGTAGTATTATTATTATTATTATTATTATTAAATTATTACTATTTTATTGTTTTATTATTATCTTATTATTTTCATTATTATTATTATTATTATTATTATTATTATTATTATTATTATTATTATTATTATCATTATCATTATTATTATTTTCATTATCATTATTATTATTATTATTGTTATTATTATCATTATCATTATTATTATTATTGTTATAATAAATAATTTCCAAACAGTAACCAGTGAAAATCAAATCGAGCTTTTGTTTGAGATGCCCATACTTGGAGCTCAGTGAAGCAGCCAAAACCGTGAGGATTTTACAGCGAGTAACACATCTAGTCCAGGAAAGTCCTAATGGATCAGGATTGCAGTAAATTATTGTATTATTTGTTCTTTTAAATCTTATATTTAGTCTTCTATACAATTAATCTCTATCCCATTACTTCTCATGGCAGAAAAACTGTTGCAGAATTGTGTCGTACTCGCACTTCTTTGGTGTTTCAAAGCCAGCAGAGATTAAACAGAGCTGAAATCAATAAACTCCAAACTGATGCTTTCACATTTTACTTTCTTAACAATAAAAACTTCATCCCAGTTTTTTCTTTATCTAAAAAACTCCTATCTGCTGTCCCTCTCCTGTTGATGGTGTAAACAGTCAGTTCCTCAGAGCAGTCACAGAGATCAGCTGATTAGAAACACTTTATCTTCCTGATGACGTGGTCAGCCTTACAGTAGTTCTCTTGAATCATTTTTCCTGCGACCATAACATTTGAATGTGCTTTCTAACTATAAATTGCTCATAAAGTGTCTTCTCTTCCTTGTTATCGACTGTTGTGAACGCTCAGATCTACTTTGTGTTGGTTACAGGACTCTGTAGATGCTTTAACGTTAAGTTATCTGGGCTCTCAATACGAGCCCTGAGGGGTTTCTTTCATCCCAACCTCAGCAGCTCACACGTAGTCGACTGTTTCTGACTCGTTTTGATCTTTGTCTTTGCACAAATTAATATAAAACATCATAGAAAGAAACATAAGAAACAGGAAATGTGACAGACCCAGAGATTTGACCTCAGCCGTCCCCTCTCAGTGATGTTTCTCGGTTTTATGCTCTCTATAAAAGCTAAATACCCTCACTCTGAAACCATAATTCACTGTTACTTGCTCAGATTAATTGAGCCTAATTGACTTTAAGGTTCCTGTGGGGACTTGTAGTCACCCATGTTTCCTAACAGAGACTCTCCCTGTTTGAGATTTCATTGGAAATCTTTGCCATGGAAAATATTAAAAACAGAGTACGGTCTTGTCGTTCATCAACCAGCTGTCAACAACCCCCTGCCAGCGGTTTTAGACATTAAGAATTATATAATAGGAATAATCAATCTGGCTGCTGACGCTCCTGTTTGCTTTTGTAGGTCATACAGAGGCATCAATATTCATTTCAGAGCGTTTCATAACCGTCTAAAAACTTTTCAGGAGCATTTTATCTCTGTGTGGCATCATCAAGGTTTCACCAGGACTGATCTAAAGCTGATGGTGCTGATGAAGTGGAAACTCTGTGACTGACGGGCCGATAAGATCAAAGTTTAAAGAGTAGATATCTGAGCTAACAACCTGAACAACAACTCCTCTGTACTCCTTAATGTTTCTCCTTAGAGACACTTCTGGAAGAAGTTCATGTTAAAAGTTTGTCTTGGCAAGATTTGATGGTTATACTCAGCCCAAACAGACCTGGAAACCAAACGTCCCGTCACATTTCAGAAGGTAATCCGTGTTTCTCAATGAAGATGGTTTCATTTGAAGAAGCTCGTGTTGGGGTCCCAAACTTTTGCTCTGAGCCACACAACTTTGCTTTCAGGCTGCCTGTGAAGGGCAATGACATGTTCTGGAGGACTGCTTTAAATGTGGAGATTTATTATGATCATGTACTGACTTTACTGTCTGAGGGATTCTGGAGGGGATGTATTTCTTTCAACTGAACATGTAACTCAGGGAATCACGTCCCAAACTTAGTCTCCATTGTTTCCAGTGCTTCAAAACACCTTTCAGTTAAAAAACGGGGCCGCTGTGACGGTTTGTTTGATCACATTTGGCCTTGCCAGGTGTCCCACTCGTCTCTATGGCCAGATTCATGACGCTTACACATTGTTTTCTTCAAACACAGACAGCTTCCTGACCAGGGATGGGGACATTTCACATTTGAAACGATAAGGTGTCGATGCCTGGTACCTGGCAATCAATACTGATACTCAACGTTACCAATTTTGGTTACTTTTTTGTGTTAATGTGGTGATAAATATTAATTTAGAAAATCTCAAAGTTTTTGAATTTGACACATTTATTTCTCAATACATAAACTTGTAATGCTGTGTTCATGTCCTGCGTGGAAAATCTCCTACTCTTCCACTCCCCCACAGTTACAAGGATGCATTCAGGTACCAAAACATGGCACCTTTGATTTAATGTGAATCAGAATTTTGGAGGAATTTGGTTGGTACCTATAAAAGGACCTAATTTGGCATCCATCCTTATTCCTGACGGATAAGACAAAAAGCATTTTCCTGCCATTAAACTAGAAAATTATCGTCTGCCCACTCCTGGTTAATTATCCTGCATTCAGAATTAATTATTTTCTTTCCTAAATTTTTTTCAATTTTTAAAAAAATTTTAAGGTTTGGAACGCCACTTGACATCAAAAGTTGTGCGTTTGTAAAAAAAAAAAAAAAAAAGTCACAAATTAATTTAACAGTAGCCAATATTGAAAATTGTTAACACCTGGGATAAATTTTAATTAAAAAAAAAAAAATATATATATATATATATATATATATATATATATATATATATATATATATATATATATATATATATATATATATATATATATATATATATTTTTTTTTTTTTTTTTTTTTTTTTTTTTTTTTTTCCAGTTTTATTTTTAAAATGTGATTTTGTACTCCTTTTGACAGCTAGGTTAAACATGGGAGGGTTTGTAGTTTGGGGACCCCTGAGCTTTTCCACAGTCCCTCTGCTCACCTGGATGTAGCTGTCAGGGACAGTCACTGCTAACTACTGGCTGTTTATTTGAGCTGTTCCCTGTTATTTCTGTTTTTGTTTTGTTCGTTTTTTCATTTAAAAAATTAAATTTCTGCTAAATCATCCCATCAGGTGAGATAAGACTCAAAATGAACCATTATTTTTTTCCTGTAACGATCCCTGGTTGCCATAGATACCATGTGTAGCACCATCAGTTTCTGATGTGAACAGGCTGAGCACGGCTCAGGACACTTTGACACAAACAGGACGTCCACACTCTGCTGCACCCTTGGAGAGGCCCAGCTCCTGTTTTTGACTAATGGCCATGTTTATGGATGACTGGACTCTATCTGAGAGTCAGGTCAGGGTTCAGCCCAGCTCTGGGACTTGATACAGGAGCTATGGTGAGAGTGAGGGGTGGACAGCGGGTAGGGGTGAGCGCAGGTTTTCATCCATTTTTCATGGCACCAACAGGCAAACATGAACGTGCTCCACAACCTTAACCTCAGACCCACTTAAAGATGCATGAAACAGGCGTACATACACTGCTCACACTGCTGTGACTCTTCCTGTAAACTGTATGAATACGTGTTCCTGCAAACTGGATGTTTGTGCAGTCAGAGTTCATGTTGACACAAAGCTCTGCACCAACACAGCGCTCCTGAAGTGGGTTATTAGTCAGATTACGTCCCAGGTTATGGGCATGGCATGAAACAGACTTCTGATAAACGAGGACGTCTTGTTCACACAGCCAACTGGAAACAGCTCTGCTCCATAAACTCAAACACAGATGCCAGGGAAACATTATTGTGCAATGCCAGCGAACATAAAGTGGCTTTGCTCAAATTTTCAACTGGATTTCAGAGACAACACGAAACAAGCCAACACACCCGCCCAGGCATGCTGGTGGAGAGCTGGTGGAGTCCGTTAGAGGGCTCCGACCATATGCAGCTCTGTGCATTAAGAAGAAATTAGTAGGGCTGTCATTTTAACACGCTAATTAGATTAATTAATTACACCACAAATTAGGCGTTATAAAAATTAACGCAGATTAATCTGGATCCCAAACCCGCGGGGTGTTCAAAGACGCACTTATTTTCAAATGTCTGGCATTTACGAACTGTTTGTCCTACTTGGAAAAAGTGGTGTTCTTGTCTAATTTTAAAATTTCCGATGGTCCCTGAATGTATCACACGTGACGTCAGCAACATGCTTTAAACCGGGGGGGGAAGCAAGAGACTGCCGTCCACATCTCGTTTATTCACACGTCATTTTTGAAAATCTGTAGAAAATCAACCGTTTGCTCAATTCTGTAAAAAACAGATAATTTTACACTCTTTACTGCATCAAACAAGCCCTGAATGATCGATGTTTGTCCTTTATTTAAATCTAAAGAATTCTTTGAAAATTTGCTTCCATCTTCCTGGTGTCATGTTTCAGCTTGGGGCTGCTCTGCACCAATCAGCAACAGTTTGTGTGTTCAGAGCATGTTAAACTGAGAATACTTTACTTTTCTTTGATCCAAGACTTGAATTAAGTGTTTTGTACATAGTTCCTCACAGTTTTTAGCCTTTAGCCCTGGTTCTCCTGACCTCACAGAAGTATAGAAGTTCATATTGCAGTGAAAATCGAATCCACAGTGAGTAAAAATGTGACAGAAGCAAAAATCGTCCTAAAAATCAAATCAGCTTATCTTAGGTACAGGACTGTGTAGATTTTGTAAAGATAGAACCATAAAACTTTTTTCATGTGTTCCTTATGCCTCAGGGTACCTAAACATGTGTTGTATATATTCCCACCTTATTTTTAAATGTTTTTAATGTCTTTTAATGTAATTTTAATGTCCTGGAATTGAAATTCTTTATTTTGGGACCTTAAACAGATATCAGATTAAAATGTGATTAATTAGATTAATTAATTACAAATCCTGTAATTAATTAGATTAATTTTTTTAATCGCCTGACAACACTATAAACTAGCTCTTTAATGAGGAGGCTACCAAACGATGGAAAGCAGTAACCTTCCTCAATGCCACGACGCATCATGATTGAATGAGTTGAGGATTTCAGATTTCCTCCCCCTCCCTCTGGCTCTTCCTCTCACGCTGTCTCTGTCCTATTTGCTTGGATCCCATCCATACAGTCGACTCTGGGGGCATTAAAATTAAATGAGCATCACAATGGACTTCAAAGAGGGGCTGGAGCACAATCAGCGAGGAATCTAAATCCACGGCGTTTGAGCGCGGAGCAGAAACTTCGCTGTGCCTCGGTGTGGTTGCCGGGTTGATTGGTTGGTGGATGAGATGACAGTGTAGCCAGCTAATTATAACCCCTCTGTAGCTGTGTAACTTGGCAGCAGCTGGAAGACCAACACTGAGAGCGAGATCACAGCGCGTTTGAAGATGATGGTTAAGACGGTGGCAGCCGGCCGCTCGGCTCCGCAGCAGCTCTTCTGGGCTGAAGCTGCGCCTCAAAGCAGATCTGAGCTGCTCTTGAATTTATAGCACGAGCCCACTTCAGAAGTCTGAGAATACTGATGATGCCCTTCATGAAACGTGTTCAGTGTGTGGAAAAACTGTGAA
Source organism: Halichoeres trimaculatus (assembly GCF_033239565.1). Taxonomy (NCBI): domain Eukaryota; kingdom Metazoa; phylum Chordata; class Actinopteri; order Labriformes; family Labridae; genus Halichoeres; species Halichoeres trimaculatus. The sequence goes on along the minus strand of NW_027437184.1, from coordinate 579,626 downwards.
AGCAGATGAGTGAAAGGGCTTTACTCATCTGCTTTCATCCTATGCCATCATTGAAGTCTATTTATTAGTCATTATTTAAAGCTGCATGAGGTCAATCCCCTGCAGTGGATCCTCCGGCTGTGTGCTTTTTTTCTCGCTCTGTAGCGGCGTGCAGTGTTTGTGGTTGGCAGGCCGGAGAGTGGCTCTTTGTCGCCGTGGGGGGTGGAGAGGTGGATGATGGGGGAGCATATTCAGACTGCCTTTAACTCAACACTGAAGCTTAATGACAAGTGAAAATAGTTAAACATCAGCACGTTAGCACAGGGCCAGCTCTGTGTAGCTAATAATAAACCACCAGTTAGCCTGTTAGCATGGAGGACTTTTAGCTTGTACTTCCTTGATTTTGATCATATTCCATTGCTCTACGGATGATTTTGTTGACACAAAGGGAGATGAGCGCTTGTTTCAAACAACGAGCTCCGACCGCAGACACACGGTCACTTCCCGTCCTAAAGCATGAAATCTGCAGTCGGTTGAAACCTGACAACAAGCTAACTTTGTCAGTTTGTAGCGTAGTTTATCAGCTGCTATATTTCTCTCTCCTCACAGCCCGGTGCTCTGAGACGTGTCTGTAACGTGTAACGTTAGTGAATCCTGGTTCTGTCCTACCAGAGCTCATCTACCAACTCCAACCTCACCAAGCAGAGCTAACGTAACCTGGCTCTTCATTTTATTGATAGACTCTCAAGTTTGAACAGACCACTGCAGAATAACTGCTGACTGTGGGTTGGAGACAACGTAAGCACTAACACATTAACCTGGGTGTTAGCCTTTAGCTTGTGTCTCAGCCCTTAGCTACTTTTTTAGCTGCTATTCTAGCCTTTTTCCTGTTTTTCGCCATTAGCCTCTGTCGATGCCTTTAGCTCGTGTTTTAGCCTTTGGCTTGCGTTTTAAGTCTTTAGCCTGTGTTTTAGCTTATAGCTAGTGTTTAGCCTTCAGCCTATATTTTAGTCTTTAGCTTGTGTTTAAGTCTTTGGCTTGTGTTTTAGCCTTTAGCCTATGTTTTAGTGTTTAGCTTGTGGTTTAGTATTTAGCCTGTGTTTTAGCTTTTAGCCTATGTTCTAGTCTTTAGCCAGTTTTTAGCTTGTGGTTTAGCCTTAAGCTTTTGATTTAGCTTGTATTTAAGTCTTTAGCTTGTGTCCTAGCCTGTAGCTTGTGTTTTAGCCTTTGGCCTATGTTTTAGTCTTTAGCCTGTATTTTAGCCTTTAGCTCATGTTTCAGCTTCAAGCTTGTATTTTAGCCTTTAGCTTGTGTTTTAGCCTTTAGCCTATATCTTAGTCTTTAGCTTGTGATTTAGCTTGTCTTTAAGTCTTTAGCTTGTGTTTTAGCCTTTTGCCTATATCTTAGTCTTTAGCTTGTGATTTAGCTTGTCTTTAAGTCTTTAGCCTGTATTTAGCCTTTAGCTTGTGTTTTAGCCTTTAGGCTGTGTTAGCCTTTAGCTGGTGCTCTGTCTCTCTCCTGTTTCTCTTTCTTCTGCTCTTCTGTCCTTTTTCTGTCTGACAGTTAGGCTCCAGTGTCCACCATCACTACAAAATTAATCACAGAAATCATTTTCAGCAGAGAAAAACACAGATCACTCTTCTCTCTGATAAACTGAGGAAATCTAAGAAACAACATTTAGAAATAACCTATATTTATAATGATGATCTTATTTTAAAGTGTAGATAACGATCAGGCAGGTATCTAGAATGGAGACTTTTTTAAAAACACTAAGAAGGTCCCTTCAGTCCCTGTAAGGCCCCCAGTTTTCAGTGTCTCTCTTTAAACTGAAACACCAGGAGCTAACAGAGACACATTCACTCAGAGAAGATTGTTTTTGAGTTATTAAGCCGAGTGAATCACTAAATTTGGATCCTGGTTCTTAGGGAGCTTTCCTTTCCTCATAGAAAGTCTCTAATTTTAAGGAAAGTTCCTCAGAGAAGCCCCATGAAGCTCATCTATTCTAGTTTTTGTTTACTACTTTCTTACTTTGTACTTCAAAACGAGCCACACATCTGACTCCAGGCGAACGGGGGAAATGTAAAATGACTCAACTGCAGCTCCCTGACAGAGACTTATTAAAATGTGGCAGCCCAGTCGTTTGCAGCATTAATACAGCACCTCTCAGTGCCCCTACAGTGAGTGAAAAAGCAATCTGCTGCTAGCCTATAGAGGAGCAAGTCTTTATTACTCCTCAGCACGATATGACAGATCCTCACTACAGCCGTTTCCACTACAATACCGTCCCATGAATCAAGTTTTCAAGGGGACTGAATATCATCCTGCTCTGCTCTTTCAGACGGACGTGACAGGCTTTAGGATATATGTGCACTTATGTGGACAAGGGAGGCTTGGCCGGCTGTCTGTCAAAAGAGGAGAGAGCCACTCATCTTCCTCCCAGATCACAGAGACGAGCCTTCAGCGAGGCAGAGTCACAGCTGCCAGGGCCACACATCACGCATGTTCTTAGACACGGGTATTCAAAGTTAAAACAAAACACACACACACACACACACACACACACACAAGGACACAGTGCACAGCCCAGCAGGCAGTTATAATGAACTGAGCATCCTGTGAATATTAAATCCTCTCTGGGTTCAATTTCTGCAGCCCAAACGCAGCGAGCAGGAGCAGGCGATCCGGCTCCAGCTGGACCACCATTTTCATTTCATGCCATTAAAAAGCCATTATTTCTTATCACTTTGCAATTTCCAGCCGAGACATAGGAAAATGTATCAGGTGGAAGGACTAACACTATTACCAGCTACCACCTGGTGAGGAGTGGGTCAGAGTCTGGGAGCTGGAGCTTTGAAGTCCTGGATTACAGAGCACAGGTTCACAGAAATAATGTGTTATTAAAGGGAGTGGATTAGCTGCTCTATGCTAACCTTTATTCATCTGGATGGTGTGAAGTGGCAGAAACAGAAACTTTAATTCTGTCTTAATTAAGCCAAATGTTTAAGGCAGCAGCCTGCAGGTCAGCAACATCAGAGCGGTTTCCTGTGTGGGCTAACATTAGCAGAGCTAGCACCACCAGTCTCTAGTCAATGCATGTCTACAAGCCCAGGCTGACGTCACATTGCTCCAGTCAAGTTGTGATAAAACCAGCCTACAGTCGACTCTATCTCCATTTTATCCCTTTAAATTCTACTTTTTAAATGCAAGATGAAGTCTATTTTATTTGTAAAGTGCCATGAAAAAAAAAAGTTTTATATTGTTGTAGCTCTAAGATCAGAAACCATTGAAAAAAAAGTTTTTATTGTTTTTGTTTTTTCAAAGTGTTGTAGCTCTAAAATCAGAAAGCATAAAAAATAAAAAAAAAATTGTTTTTGTTGTTTATGGTGTTGTAGCTCTAAAATCAGAAACCATTAAAAAAAAAAAGTGTTTTTGTGTTGTAGCTTTAAGATAAGAAACCATTAAAAAAAAAAAACATTTTAAAAAAAGTTTTTTTAAAGTGTTGTAGCTCTAAGATCAGAAACCACTTTTTATATAGTGTTGTAGCTATAAGATATGAAACCATAAAAAAAAGGGTTTTTTTTGTTGTTTTTTTTTAATGGTTTCCGATTTAAGATAAGAAACGATTAAAAATATATATATTTTTTTTTTGTTTTTTTTATAGTGTTGTAGCTCTAAGATCAGAGACCATAAAAAAAATTAAAAAGATAAAATAAAATAATTCAAACTACAGGAATAACATCATCAGATTTTACTTAGTTCAACATATATTCACTCAGATACAGCGACTCAAAAAACTGCTCTACCAAACTGTTGAGTGACAAGTTAAAGGGTTATACAGCACTGTTTGATTACCACTGTTGGTAACCACTGACTGGGACTGCAGCCACAGTTTGTGACACATGGCTGTGTTATATTCACAGACTGGGTGGTCTCTGTGACATCATCCAGCTGTTTCTGATGGAGAGTTTTGATGTCTATCATTGTTGGAGCCAGATTAGAAATATTAAGGTCAACCTACTTCCTGCCAAGGAAGTGTCCGTTAAAGAGGCGTGGCTTGAGCCTCCACACTACCAGCTACAGGGTGAACACCTGTCGGCCTCTGATTGGCCAAACTCGCGATCTCAATATCTTCTAAATCGATGGGTCACAGCCACTCTGCCACTCAGATTTTTGCCGTTACAATCATCTCTTCGTGGATTGGTTTATACGTTGTTTCTGGTACTTCCTGCCTCAAGTGGACACTTGAAGAACTGCAGTTTTTAGCACTTCTGTGTTAGCGAATGGAGATTGTTGCTCAGCTACAGGTTGGGCATAAAAATCTGATGTTTTTCTTAAAGTAAGCTGAAGTTACAGTAAATGATTAAGTATTTAGTCGACTAAACTTGCTCATCACTGCTCACACCGATCCAACAGGAAAGGATCAGGCGTGCCTTGGATTTATTTTTAATCATTTTTAACCATTTTCACAGCAGAAACTGAAATATTTACAATTCTGGCCCAGGTGCACCAGCACTAAAATTTGTTTTGATTTTATTCTCAAAATTTGAAACATTTAAAAGCGAGACTGAAGACATTTTATGGGAGATTTTTAGACATGTTGAGGCCTTTGATTCAAATTAATTGAGTTTTAAAAAATTTAAGACGTTTCAGACCCTGTAGCTGTTAGTGTGGAGGCTCAAAGCTCGTCCCATTCAATGTGGACTCTGTCGACAGTTTGCTTCAAAACTCTGTCTCAGAAACAGACCTGTGACATCATAAAGACTACGTCCATTAATTATACAGACTATGAATCTTTTTATTTCCAGTCATGACCTTTGAAAAGCTGCTCACGCTCCATCAACGAGCTACAGGTGATCATTTCTCACCGTGTTTTCACAAACCTCAGCTCAGAAGAAAAACTCCTTTAAATTATTTTTCCTGTGTGTCCGTGCAGCCAGATTTTTGAATCCCTGCTGTCAGGGAAGAGCTGTCATCGTCTTAGCATGTTTCTATCTTGGGTAAACCCTGCTGTTGTCTGCAGCAGTGGTCATTTCCAGTTGATGTTAAATCCTCTTGTTCTTGCTGAGAGAAACACTCGACCCCCGTGCATACTAAATCCTCGGAAACCCAATGAATAATGAAAAAAAAGAGTGTTGTCATCAAGCTGCAGTAAACACGCGGCTGCTGATGTTTCCTTTTCCCTGGGTTTTAAAGAGAAGCTTTCCTGCATGTGTACCAACACTGGATGTGTGTTTCACAGTGACTAAGTGTCTCCTCTTACTTTGCAAAAGTGCTTTGAGATGCACTTTCTCTGATTGCTGCTTGATCCTGGCTCCAAAACACAGAGGCCACTTCCAGGAGTAATAGTCCCTTGATCTAATTACTTTTTTCTGACAATTTGAAAGTAATGGCTGCATTAAAGGGATAAATCTTGGGCTTGCTTTGCTTTCATTGACAGGTGTGTCAGGCTGTACCTGGCTGCACAATCACAGATGATCTACCTCCAGTGTTTGAGGCAGCGCCACGCTCCAGCAGCTGCTGTGACCCTGTGTTTTAGCAGCACGTGGTCAGAGCACGTCGGTGTAACCACGTCTGACAGCTAACAGGAGCGTTACAGGAGCATATGTGTTTGATTTGGCCCCACAGCCTGGCTCCGCTCCTTCCTGACTCTGTGACTAAACGGATCATCTGTGAAAATCAGCGCCCACCTCCGATGTCAGGTCTGAGCTTGTTGTCGTATCCGTCCAGTAGGCTGTTCAGGATGTGCGTGACGTCACTCTCGTACACTTTGGGAGTCAGCACCCACGTCTTGTTAGACACCTCATCGTCGTCATCGGTCTGGAAGGAGCTGAGGGAGGAGGAGAAGGGAGAGAAAGCGTGAAATCAATCATTTCTTTTAAAGCACAGGCTCCGTCTCTCGTGGCGTGCTAAGCTCGCTTTGAAAAAAAACACACAAAGAGAAACACAGTGGGAGAAAGACTTTTGAAGAATCGGACTGAAGGTCAGGGATGAACATTTCCAGGGCTTTTCATCACCTCAGCGTTGCTCCTGTAAAGACTGTTTCTCACTCAGTGTGTGAATGAAACGGCTGAAGGAAACATGCTCAGATGACTTACAGCGGGATTAATTACAGAGTAGGATTAACAAATAAATCATCTCTGATGCACGTCCAAAAAGCTCTTCATTATCTTTACATGTTACTGTGTTGTTGCTAGGCGCCGCTCGAGTGGCTGCTCGTTGCAGCAGCTCTTTCCTCCTCGTCCCTTTTTTCTCAGAGTCTGTCATTTCATTTTATGTCTGGTTCGTTGGTCACTGACACCAAACTGGTTGTGTCTGCAGTGGTGTTTTGACTATTTTTGTTCCTGTGTGTCTGGAGATCCTGTGTATGTATAATATCAGCTGTTAGCAGCTTGTAGGGTGTCAATGCTAACTGGTGCTAGGCCGAATGTTCCCCGCAGGCTAAGGGGAAGGAGGTGAGAACGATATGCTGGGGCTTCTGCTCCTCCCATCCATCGTTATTGGGAACGTAAGATCTATCTCCAATAAGATGGACAAGCTAGCCATGCTAACCCAGCAACAGAGGGAATACCAGAGGGCAGAGTAGCATCATGCTACTCACAGACATGGCTAATAGAGCTAACATTGGACACCAACATCAAATAGGGAGGATTTCACCTGTTTTCAGCGTACAGGACAAAGGAGACTCTCACTGTAAATGGTTGCTAGGCGCAGCCCTGTTGGCTATGGCTGCCTTTTGCAGCAGCACTCTCTTTTTTGTCTGTTTCTTGTAATTTTTTCATCTCTTTTTCCTAATTTGGAGTGGATCATTACTTTGTACGGCTCATTTGTTGGTCGTGGACACCAAACTTTTTGTGTCTTCAGTGATATTTTTACTACTTTTCTCCTGTGTTTGTTAATGCTAACTGGTGCTAGGCCAGATGTTTCGCACAAGGTGAGGAGAAGGAGGTGAGGACGGCGTGCTGGTTCTCAGGTGTGAGCTAAGAAGTGACGACATGGACCTGTCCTTCCATCCATCGTTATTGGGAACGTAAGATCTATCTCCAATAAGATGGACGAGCTAGCTGTGCTAACCCAGCAACAGAGGGATACAGACATGGCTAATGGAGCTAACATTGGACACCAACATCATATTGGGAGGATTTCCTCTGCTTTAAGCAGACAGGACAAAGGAGAGTGAGACTCTCAATGTAAATTCCTCGTTGTCGGATAAATAACGTTGTTTTTTATCATCTGAAGCTGCTATTAATCATATATCAACACCCTGACAACCATTTATGCTCTAAACCTCCGTTATCTCCCAGCCTTCAAGAACAGCATCCTGACAAATGTTCTGGCGCCGTGCAGCGGAAACATCTCAAACCTAACTGACACCGCGGAGCGTTTAAAGCTCGGTGATGAAGTGAGAGTCGAACCTTAATGTATTTAGAGCAGATCAGATAAGACGGACGGCGCTATCTGATGGAAAATGAGATGAAAGCTCTGAACTTGTGTGAACTCATCTGCCTCGGATGTTTGCGTTGCCACCATGAAGATGACTTCTTGAATTGTTTTCATAATCCCGAGGATTACGCCAACGAACAGTTGTCCTTAACAGAAACAAGAAACAGAAATTTAATCCTTTTTTGACCTTACAATTTTAAGGAAAAGTCCATATATCTTATTTAAAACTTCCAAATGGATTAAATCTCTCCTGTAACGAGCTGTGAAACTTGCCAAACTTCACCTGGAGCCAGTCTCCTCTGAGTTTAACAGAAAGGCCCTGCCAGCGAGCGGAGCACAAAGCCAGGAACATTTGTTTTATATCCTAAAATCGGACGTCAGCGTTCAAGAAGCTGAAACGTTTCATTTTTTATCACCAATCTCTGAGTCTCAATGACTCTACTTCTTTATTTTATGACTGAATAAAGTTACAGAGAGAAGCTGAATGAATCCCTCTATTTCACTCACTGACCTTCATAAATAGGATGAAAAGAAATGTAAACTAATAAAATCACAACACATCCTCTCACGGTCAGGTCCACAGCTGGTTCAGTCGTTCCCACAGTGACCTTCGTTAACAGCTGAAGCTCTCATGATGTTTTTTTTAAATAAAGTGATTTTAAAGAACGAATGGATGAAGAAGGGAGGAAGTGATGGCACAGCGCTTTGTTTGGAGACATCTAGTTTTCTCAGTTTACTGTCTCAGCCCAAATGTTTCGCTCTAACAGGATAATGACGTCCCAGGAGCTAAAGCCGTGAGCGCAGCCAGGACAGCGCCGTCCTTTTGTTACTGCTCTGTCATTTTATTATCCTCTGAAATCAAAGTGTGAGGTTTTTCACCTTGAATCTCCTTGAGGCGGAGTGAATGTACGGCAGGAGACATGTCACCAGTGCGTTGTTAGAGAGAAGGGGAGGAGTGTTGGGGAACAGAGGCGGAGACGTGGGCTGCCAGAGCCTGAGGCAGGGAGAGCACACCTCCCTTATCTTTTACATGCAAACAAGGGAAGTTACTCTGTAGAGACAGACCGATGTGGATTTTATTGGAGCTGATACTGATTATTAGTAGTCAAGGAGGCCGATAACCGATATTTGAAGCCGATATTAATTTGTAAAGTGAAAATATTGGCGTAAAAATTTTTAACAACACTTAACTGTGTTTAATACCTTCAAGCATATGTTTCTCAAACAGCTCCCAGGCTCAGCAGCATGTTTTATAAAGTTAAATAAAAACTTTGAAAAAATAAACTGCTAAAGTTTTCTACAGTAAATACAGTTTTCCAAAATTTCTATGTAACTGCAAATAAAACTGGACAGAATCAAATTGAACACGTATGTAGTTGCAGTTGAATTAGTTTTCTGTTTGGTTTGACATGACTGATTTTAAATGTCCATCCAGGGCTTCCATAGTGTAAACAGGGAGAAACTCTGTGAAGAGAAGCATCAGAGTCAAAACCACACAGGTTTGAATTGGTTTCATATCAGCTGTCAGATTAAAACAAAAAAGTCTGATGCCGATACGCCCCAAAATGCCAAATATCAGCCCCAATAACTGGGCCGGCCGATAGCCGGTCTATCCCTACTGCTCTCAAGGAGAGCAGCAGCAAAGACTCTCCAGGATGCAGAAGAAAGTGAACATCATAAAAAAATGTATGACACTGATCAAATCAGACACAGCAGGTTTGCAAAGCAGTTTGTGGGGAGAACAGGGAGACTAAAGAGCAGCTGATGCTCTGTAAACGAAGCTTGACTTCGTGGTTTGTAGTTTATACCGTGATAAAATAAAGTGATACATTTCATCCACATAGCCACCAGCTCGCTAACTGTTTTTACGTCAGACTTTTGGGAGCTGCCTCCACTTTAAAATTTCACACAGGTAGTAATGATGTATACTGTATTCTTGGATTAACAGCTGCAGGTTCCACCAAAAAAAAATGAGCATAAAAAATCTGATTGTCCTTTATAATAGTGTTGCAAAGTGAAATAGAAAAAAGCATAAACTAAGTGAACGTGAAGTTTTTACATCTTTGAAAAAAATAAATAAATAAATAAAAAGTGGGGTGATGTCATAGATATTTACAAACACTAGTTAGCCTGTGCACACTATGAGTCAGTGGGAAGCATCATTATCACAACGGCGGCCATCTTGGGACAGGGCTGCCAAATCACGCACAGCATTAAAGTCAATGGAGCAAAGAGTGTGTAATAACTGTGGACTGCTCGATTTACAACTGATTTTCTAATGACTTGGTTTGTTCGTAACATCAGAGATGTAGTTATTTTACTGCATTCTTACCAATAGGCCTGTCACCATAACAAATTTTGCTAGACGATAATTTTCCAAAATATTATTGCAGACAAACAATATTATTGTCAATATTATTTTGATTTTTTTCATTTTTTCATTGATGTAATTATGATAAATGGGATAATAAAGTGAGTACACCATATCAAAAGCAAGAAACTTTAATTTCTTAAGAGTATTTAACTGTAATTAAAAGGTCAGGATCTTTTTAATAAAATAAATTAAATTAAATTAAAAATATAATAAATTTAACAAACAAGAAAGAGAAAAAAAATACAATGAAAATGAAATGGACTCTCTTTTAGAAAATAATACATGTCAATGAAAATAATTAATACTAATCAAAAACAATAAAACATAGACCCTGTCTCTAAAGAAAAAACAAAACTCCAAAAAATAAAAACAACATCTGTTAAAAGTACCGGGTACCGATTCACGTTAAACCAAAAGGTACCATGTTTAGGTACCTAAACGCATCCTTGCGACTGTGAGAGTGGAAGAATCGGCAATTTTCCATACTGGACATGAACGCAGCATTACAAGGTTATATACTGAGAAATAAATATGTTAGACTAAAAAATATAAATATTTCATTATCAAAAAAAATGATATTTTTTACCACGTAAACACAAAAAAAGGTACCCGTCCCTAAGTACAGCGCACTAGAGCAGTCCCCTGTCCCAATATGGCCGCTGGGTGACGATGCTGCAGACTCAGCTGTAAACATGTAGCGTTCTTATAGATCTCTATGTGTGATGTCACCACAGCAGTGATGTACCACACTGCCAAAGACGTGTTACCTGCTGCAGCTGTGTAACAGGACAGCTTCATACAGATGTTTTTAACCACCGACACAAGGTACCAGTAAGGTTGAAGGGTCAAAAACGTACGATGAAGTCAGAGCTAGCTTTGCTGCTCAGCTTGAGTTGTTATTCTAGTTTCATGTTGCCAAACATGACTGTCAAACAAGTTATTAATCCATGACAATAACACACCCTCTGATCATCCCTGCATGTGGTTTAGAAACATGTAAAGACAGCATCATTTTGCTTTTTAATCTTTTGAATTGTGATTTTCCACATTTGTAGCAAGCTGTTGAGGTTAAAGGATAATTTACCGCCTCAGTTACTACAGACAGGCTACACCTCTACAGAGAGATCATCAGCTCTTTGGTTTAACCACTGTTTGGTTTGTGTGAACAGATAACTCCACTGATAGACAGACTCAGATAAACCCTCCTTAAGCTCGGTCTAACCCTCCAGCTGCCACGGCCCCTGATAAATTATGCAACTCCAGTTACAATGAAGAAGCAACCTTGAAGCAGTGGTGAGCTTTCACAGCGGCAGTGAAGCGATAAGAGGGATAGAAAGCTCTGAATGAAATAATAAAGGATGAGAAGTGGTGAGAAAAGAAGACGTGTTTCCATGGTAAAGCACGGGGACAGAAGCTCTGATAGCTTTCTCATGTTCTCAGGCTGGGTGTGAGGACGAATGTTTGGACCAGCGCTCCGTCTCAGACTGCATTAAGAGCCAATAAGTGGCATCCGTCTCCATCAGGACAGCAGGGCCTAAAATATAAAAGCTTTATTATTTCACTCAGGAAGACTCTTAGGTATATAAATATCCTGAAAGCTGCTTCCCACTGCGCTGATGGACGGATGGATGGATTAATACATCAGCATGGATCACAGTGATGGTCTGACAGACAGCACACACATGAACATACAGACTGATGGATGGTATATGGGCGGTATATGGGTGGTAGAAGGATGGAGAGGTGGATAGTAGATGGTGGGTTGGGAGGTAATCCTGGTCCACATCGATCCCTGATCCACCTCTTGGTTCACGAACAGGAGACTGTATCTCATTAGAGGCAGAGCATCCCCTCAAAGTCACGTCCTGTTGAAGCCAATGTCATATCGGACATGCTTCCTCCCTCACACTGTCATCAGCGTTTTAAGCCCAACTTAAGGCCCCTTTCACTCAACGTTTCTGCAACAATATTCTAGCGTTTCATGCTATAACTGTTGTGTAAACGGCCCCTAAGCCAAACTTAAGATCAGGGGTGGCCAACCAGCCAGAGACCAACAGCCACAGAAAAAATCAGGGTACTACAAAGAGCCACATCACACACGTAGCCTTACAAACGCACTTCCTCTCACACATAAACCAAATTACATAACATGACAATCATAATATTCCCAATTTTCAAAGTGAGATTTACTGTTTGTGTGTTTAAATTCGTACTTGGAGCCGTGTCAATGACATTTATCTATCTATCTATCTATCTATCTATCTATCTATCTATCTATCTATCTATCTATCTATCTTTTAGTCTATCTATCTATCTATCTATCTGTCTATCTATCTATCTATCTATCTATCTATCTATCTATCAGTCTATCTATCTATCTATCTATCTATCTATCTATCTATCTATCTATCTATCTATCTATCTATCTATCTTTTAGTCTATCTATCTATCTATCTATCTGTCTATCTATCTATCTATCTATCTATCTATCAGTCTATCTATCTATCTATCTATCTATCTATCTATCTATCTATCTATCTATCTATCTATCTATCTATCTATCTTGACAGTTACAGAAGAACCTATAGAGAAGAGAAACTGAAACTTAAGTATCAACCTCGTCACCCAAGTATTGATCAATACTGATCCCAATGTTGGCATCTAGCGAGCCCCAGGTTGGCCACACCTGCTTTAGATTGTTGCAGTTTACCACGATCCTTTGTCAACTCTCTGCGTCACATGTGACATGATGCTATGCTAACACGACAGGTCCTGGCAGATCAGTAAAACTTCATGTGCATAGCGAGATTCTGTTGAGTCGGTTTCATCCTGGAAGATTGATGATGCTGTTAGGGGAAAACAAAAAGGGAAACTGGAAATGTAGGGCCTTGATTAATCCACAAACCTTGGAAATCAGGAAACTGGGTCCAAGTTGGAACTGGTACTCACTACTCAAACCTTAAATGGACTTGTTGATTTGAAGCCTTTATCAAATTTAGTGTGTTCAAATAGCGGTGTATGTAGTGGTCTGACCAAGGTCATGTCCTCTTTGGTGCATGAAGCTGTCTGCGTATCAAACTAGTTTCTGTTCACCTGAACATGCTAACGATGGCTGAGATGGATGCAGATTTAGCTCTTTTTGTTTTTTTTTTTGTTTTAACTTGTGTAAGTGCCATGGTGTGTGTCATGGTGTGTACGAGCCAAGCGGCAACCTCCAGTCTTAAGTGCTAAAATCTGCTGTTCCTCCAGTGTCCACTAGAGGCTGGCTCTGGAAGTACAGGAAGTCACAAACACACCAAGCCAAAAAAAGCTGTTTTCAAAGCAGAAATTAACCTATTTACAGCCTGGTTCAAGAAAAGATATTAAGATCCTGAGCTCGCCCAATCAGAGGCACAGCTCAGGGTCACGTGACCAGCAGGCGTCCTATGGTTGTAGGCAAAGCCCTTGCCACTTCCAATATGGCCGCTATAGCTGATCTGCTTCATTTTCTGTTTCAGAAACAGACAGATGATGTCGGGTAGACTACGTCCATGTTTAATACAGACTATGGTCTGAGCACAGAGACACTTTTTCTTATGGTCATCCACTTCCTCTTCCTGCTGAACGTCAACTACTGCCCAGACTGGATCCAACAGTTGAGATCCGGATCAGGACATCCCTACTTCTTACCTCTCCGAGCCAAATGACAATAATATCTACAGCAATTGCAACACTAGCTGTTGCATAATGACAGATTTATCGAAGACCATGGTAGAGGTCGACCGATATGGGTTTTTTGGGGGCTGATACCGATGCTTTCCAAATTTGGGCAGCCGATGCCGATATGCATAGCCGATTTTTCCAATTTGTTATTCAGGCCGATTGTTAAATAAATATATATTTATCACATTTTTGTGAAACGCAGCAATTTCTGAGAAACGAAAAGAAATCTATTACAACAGGTCGTGTCCAGTCCTCTGAACATTTATTCAGCTTTAAAAACAATGAAATATTTTGTCTGAGTAAACACACAATGTAACAAGCAGTAGTAAACATTCACACTCTTCTTAAAATGTCAAAAAAGAAATTTAAACTTATTGATATAATTTGAACAAAAGTATGTGATGTATCCAAGTGGTTCCACAAGTTTGAGGTGCTCATCTTTTTTGTGCCTGATCAAAAATTGCGTCATTTTATACAACGGATCAAAAATTGGCTTTTTAAAAGAAAATACGGCCGATGGCCGAAAGAGACAAATGTCCAAATATCGGCCTGATATATCGGCCAGCTGATATATCGGTCTACCTCTAGACCATGGATGGATGGATGGATGGATGGATGGATGGATGGATGGATGGATGAATGAACGGGCTGATTGGTACACGTATATGTGGATCTGTGGCTCTGTGTGCTGACAGGTTGATTGGTGGATGGACGGGCAGATGGATCTACAGGGTGATGATAAACACAGCAGTCAGAGTCTGAACTTATCTGGTGTTTTTTTAGGTTGCTGCAATGTTATCATTGATATTCATCTTGCAGAGTATCACTGTGTGTTTGGAGACGCTCCAAAGACGAGTACATCAAAGGAGAAACCATGTGTTCTCCACTGCAGGCAGATCTGATGTTTTGCCTGCTAATTTATACCTGAAGATCTGCAGAGACGTCTCCACCAGCCTGTACGTGTGTGTGTGTGTGTGTGCTTTCATGTTTGTTTGTTCATGCATATGGATGTCAGTGGCTGTGCACTTAATGAGGGAGAGTAGTGGAGTTAAGTGCTGTGTTCACAGCTCCTCACATCGAGGACAATCTGTGACATTGGTACGCTGTAACTCCTCACTTCCTGCACCTCCTTTAAGACGCACCCTCAGCTCCTCCATACGCAGCAGTCACAGCCTGTCCCCAATATTAAGCAGACACACAGCAGCAGAGGACGGCCCCTTCTGCGCAGTTTGACTGGTTCAAAAAGAATATCAGAGGAGGAGGAGAGCAGCCACCATCAGCATCCACAACCACATCCCCTGAGCGAACATCTCTGCATGTTTGAAAGTGGAGCTAATAAAGGGAGCAGACTCTAATGAACCCACATGCTTATTATTCACCAACATGTAATTGGTCCTGCACCCATGGCAACAACAGCACAACAAGCCACTCCGGCTCATCCAGTATCTGCTGCTCTCACAAGGTCGAGCGTTTATGAAAGAGCGAGAAACAACAACAGCACAAACGCCGTGTTTTACAAATGAGATTAAAACTCTGCCTCTGCTTCATCAGATGAATTTAAAGTATCAAACACGAGCAGCCATGCTTCACACACACACACACACACACACCTGGGCGATGAACGAATCCTGTGTTTACCTGACCTGGTGTAATCACAGGGCCGGTCAAACATCATTGATTAAGAAGCACAGGCACGCAGGAGAAACTTGTGCAGATAAATCCACTTTCTAAGGATGCCAACGTACGACGTGCCAATTAAAACACTCGATTCCTGCTCGTTGGACTCTTCCATGTGAGGTTAAGCCGCCATATGCGACGGAAATGTTTGTCTTAAGATGATGTAAACAAACCATCACCAGCTGAATACAGTATTTACAACTCATTAAGAAGCTGCTTGGCTAATTGCTCGCTAAAAAGTAGTGATGACAGATGCTAATGCTGTGTTTTGACGGGTGTTTTAAGGATGAAGTCTTTTTTTTGCTCTGTATATTCTGGGATGTTAAGCCCAAAATCTGATGCAGCGTTTCAACAGAAACGGTTTATGAGGTATCAAAACAAAGCTTCTGCAAACTAGTTTTAAAAGTATCCTAGATTCACCTCCTGTGCACTTGTGTCCTTAAAATAGAAAAGGATGAACCCTTTTTGAATAAGGGCAGTGAAAAACGTCTAAATTTATCCACAGAAGTCTTCAGAATGAGGAATAACAAACAGGCCAAGACAGCAGGGTTGGTCACAGTGAAAAATAGAAAGGACACGGCCTTCTCACTCTGACTCAGGTGTGTTTTTATTGTCTAAACCACCTTGTTGTGGATGTTACCAGCTCTTAATAATCCACACGTTACCCAGCCTCTCTGTGACGCCCTAATCTCCGACCCTTCACCTGCTTCAGGATGAATCTGACAGAAACCACAGGAGAAAGCAGCAACGTGCTGACGTGATTGGCATCTGTGTGGTATCAACTACATTTTAGGATTTCTAAGAGTTAAACACAGAATGGAGCCTTTACTGGATACGTGACAGATTGACAGTTCATCAAAACTACACAGTACATCCTTGGCCCATTATGAGCAGAGACAAAAGACAGCGAGTGATGTCTCGATTGAGAACAAAGACGCGTTAAAGGGACGGACTTTTAATGAAATACTACTCGATAAAACATGAAGAAAGAGGAATTCATCCTGCATCATAAACACCAACAGCTGCTGCCAAGAAAGCAAATACCTAAGGAAAGCTAATGCTAGCCAAGCTAATGTTAGCCCTGCAGCTCCTGAAGGTTACACGCTGAAACCACGGAGAGCAGGTTTTCAGTGACTCACTTTATTATTTGGTTTATAAAACACAATGCCAACTGCAGATCAGTGAGTAGGTGTTGGCACGGTGTCTGTTTATTTTCTGCTGCTTGTTAAGAAAGATGCTTCTTTTGTTGGGTTGTTGTGGGACAGTGCTCTTAACGAGGACGCTCCATGGTGGATTGGGTTGTTTTCATCCTCGTCATAGATTGCTACTCTAAAATAAACACTGATGTGAATTCAGAGCACCAATAAGACGTATCCATCAATTCTGACATCATTCACTTTTAAAAGTACGATACAGCCTCGTATAAAGACACCTCATTGAGAATAATACATCTCCATGTCAACAAAACATGATTTTCTTTTTTTTTATTGTTATTATTGTAAGGTTAATTTTTGAAGGTCATTTGTTGTCATTAAAAAGAAAGAAAGAAAATGGGAGTTAGAGGATGAGTCAGGATTTTCAAATAATCATTAAATAATAACCTCTTGAATTCTTTCTGTGACTGTTATCTTAGCTTAAAAATATAAAATATACATTTTTTATTTTGTTTTTAGCCTCTGCTTCTAATGTGATGAATCTGGGAGTAGTGATGGGAACCTTTCACATTTAAAACGATACGGCACAAATGCCTGATACCTGGGAATCAGTACCCGTACTCAACGGTACCACTTTTTGGTATATTTTGTGTTTCAATTTGTTTAATAATAAAATCCAACATTTTTTCAATTTATTATTCAATTTATAACCTTGTAATGCTGTGTTCATGTCCAGCATGGGAAACCTCGTACTCTTCCACTCCCTCACTGTCTCAAGGATGCCTTGAGGTACCTAAACATGGTACCTTTTGGTTTTACGTGAATCAGTACCCGGTACTTTTGACAGAATTCAGTCGGTACCTAAAAAAGTACCTAATTTGGTACCCATCCCTATCTGCAAGGCAAGGCCTCTGAGAGTAGTTTTCTAAACCTTTCATAATAACACAATGACTCATTAACATGAGAAAGCACATGTTGTTTTAACAGGAGCGACACTGTTTGATTCAGAACTGGAGAAATTAACAGAAACTTCTGCAGCGCTAAAAAGTTTTGGGAGAAACTTCCACAGAGTTACAAAAAGTATATAAATAAAAACGAAGTTCAAACTTTACTCTGCTTAACCAGACTGTAAACAACATGGATCATATCCATTCATTGGCCATGTTTAAACTTTCCTCAAACACCTTTGTAACTGGCTGCCCTTTCCGCAACGTCGTTACTGTTTTATTTTTGATTGTTTTTTTCTGTCGTGGAGCCGCTTTTGTTTCCGACAGGAAGGTGTGCTGTCAGGAAGTATTTAAGTGACGCACTCCTGTGTTGTTGTTGTTTGAGCTTCTTCCTTGGAACAGCATGGTATGTGACGGTGTCTCCGGTTTACTTTCATTCATTCATTCATTCTTTGAAGTTTGGCCGGTTGTTTATTATTCGTTTCTTTTGGTAACATGTAAACGCTCCCACCAGAGATTCTTGACGTTGCCTCAGAGTTATTAGCCCCCCTGGTGGGCAGAGTGAGGTATGTGTGTTGTTTGTTTATTTGTTGGAATTGTTGTACTACGGTCAGTAATGTTTGTGATGCATTTTGTACGAGTAATGAAATGTGCATTTTAACTAGAGCTGAGTTTCTAATAGACTTTGTGTGTTTCAAGTAAATGAATTGAACTGATACTGCAGCATTGAGTATTGGCCGATACCGATATTAATCTGATACGATATCAGCATTAAACATACTTTGATGTGTTATTCTATAATATGTCTGTCATGTTAGAAAAGGCTTGATGAAGTGATATTATTCAAACAAAGAACTGTAGTCAGCAACAGTAGGTGTGAGGAAAAACTGACCCATTTATTATTAACCAACGGGAAACAGAAATTTTAACATTAAACATAAGAATAAACTAGTAATTGACTAAAATAAAGAATAAATTAGAAAACCCAGAAAATAACCTAAATAGATCAAATAAAAACAGCAGAAGCGGCGTCTGGAATGGACTGATTATATCTGAGATTTTAGATGCATTCTGATACGATACCGATATTTGTTATTTTTTGCTGATATCGGACCGATATCGGATATTAATATCGGACTGGGACACCTCTACTTTTATATGTTTGTAACTGAGCGATTTTAAAATTGTAATGAAATTTTCTTGTTGTATCTATCTAGTTTCATGGTGCAGATTAAATAGAGTAAAGTTGCCCTTGTCGAGTTCATCTGCTTCGTTTGAGTGGCCGGGGGCCAGCGACAACCTTTGTCCAGGAGCTGTTACAACAACAGGCTAACCGTTAGCAACAGCTAGCAAACAGTATTTATTGCAGGAACGCTCATCCCTGGGAGAGGACGGGTACGACTTACAGTTAAGGGTTAAAGCCAGGTATTAAATCTCTGTAACAAAGGTTATAGCCTCTGTATACACTGTGTATACACACAACCAGCGCCTTAATGAAGCGTAAGCTTAACAACACTCGACAAGCTAACTGTTCTGTTCACATCAAGTTAACTGATAAAGACTCCTGTTGATCAAAGATAGAAACAAGCACCAAAATAAGCCTTTGAAATGATCAATTTACCATATTAAAGATATAAACTGGACTGGATGAGTTTATAAACCCACAGGCATGGCAGGAAACCCAACCAATGACATCACTTCCTGCGTTTTATCAGATCCGGTCAAATATTAGGAACGAAATTTCTCCACAGCACCGCGTCCAACAGGTGCCCTGCCACCGTCTCCATGTGAAGCCTTAATGGTGCCGTGCACAGGGGTTAATGCATGTTGATAGACAGCAGACATCACCACACATAGTAAGTGTCACAATGAGTCAGAAAGTAGCAAAGATTGCTGAGAGCACGCCAGAGGCCTTGAAAGACGTCTTATATAAGAGGTCTCATACATGAATCACAATGACTCCCAATGTAATTTAAAGCATTGGCTGCTTTTTAATTATCATACGCAAGGATATATGACACTAAACAAGCCTGAACCACTGCGATAATCAGGTTGGAGCAGGAGATAACACCGTCAGACAGGTGTCACATTCAGTGGTGTTATTATTTCATAGAGGGATGAAATGTTGGTTTAATCCCTCAGTAACGACCACTCCAGCACTTCTGCAGATAACCTCCGTCCTGGCTGCAGCGTGGTGTTTACTCAGGCATATTGTGAACACTACTTGTGCATAGTATCAGGAGCAGCACAGGCCCCAGAGCACAGGCTGGGCAGGGAGTCCTGTGGTTGCCATCAGCATGACGGTGATTGAACGTCGACTGATTTATCTGCCTCCATTTTTCAGCCTCTGGCAGCACAAGACGAAAGCGGAGCGAGGAGCCTAACCATCCGTCCCCTTCTTGACTCCTCTTCCCCCGGAGCTGGAGGATGATGAGGGGTTGACAGGGACAAACAGAGAGCTCCTTTACACTAACTTCACTCTCAAAGCTCACATTGAGGCAGAAATATCCTCCCTGAAGCCTGCCTGCGCTCTCAGACCCCCCCATCCCTCCATATGCCTTATTCCTGTCCTTATTGTGCCTTTACACTTCTATTCTCTTTGTGATTGTCTGCCATTTTGAAATTCGTTTTCTTTTTTTGTTTTCACTTGGTTTCATGAAATGTAGCCTCATTCAGTGCCAAGTTAGCAGCATTACAGCCGAGTGTTTGCACATAAAGAGGCTTTGGCTCTCAGAATAGACTTGATCCTTAAAGATAGCTTAGCAGGGACTATATGTAGCTTTAGCTTCAACAAATTAGCCTCACACTGAGCTATCCTCTGTATCTGAGAGATGCTCGATGTGAAATCATTTAGCAGCTTTTCTGAGTCTGTGCGTCGCTTTTATTTCCTCTAACTCAGAGATGTGAGCCATACCTGAACATTTAACATCACACTTCCATGTTGGATCTGTGTTAAATGATGTAACCAGGAGATATCTCGTCTCCCACAGTTTAATAATCTGATGAAGGGAGCACCGACAGCTCGGCTTGTGTTGGCATGTAAACGGAGGTAACGCAGATGGATGTGGGGGGAAAATAGCGTCGATGCTAACCGAGTGTCAGAGGAAACATCAGGCAGACGTTTCTTACCTCGTAGGGAGATTAACGACGATAAAGACCCAGAGAAAGAGCTTCAGAGGGAGGGCAGGCTTCGCCATTGCTGTCGAGCTCCTGGAGGCTAAATGTGGTGAAGCCATCATCACCATCTTCGTTTCCTCTTCAGTGCAGATGGACGTCTCCGTCTATTTACTGGGTTTCCTCTCTACCATACATAACGCACGCTAGCAGGAGCGGGTCTGCGGATCTGGACCCGAGGCGGACGAGCGGGGATGTGGATCAGCCTGAACAGAATCGATGCGAGTCCGGAGCCTCGATCGTCCCCCTTTTCTCTCTTTTCTTTTTTTTTTTTTAATGATGTGTCTATTTTCTGAATCAGCCTCAGCAGGGCCCGTAGAAACCGCCTCAGACGGCGAAGCCCCCCCTTCGTAATGAGCTCCGGTGAAACGGAGCAGCTGAGGAAGCGGTGGAGCTCAGTCTGAATGCAGATTAACGCTGGGGTCAGAGAGGAGCTGATGCACGTTGCTGCAGCACGGATCAACACATGCGTGGTTTCACCGAGCGGAAGCAGCAGACTGGGGGACTGGGAAAACACTTAGCTCGGTGCTACTGCAAAAAATAATAATTAAAAAATGGAGGTTTTGATTTTTTTATTATTATTATTAATTAATATATTTTTAGTTACAAACTGTGAGGCACATAACAGTTCATATCCAATCACATTGTGTACATTCGGTTCAGTAGGAAAAATAACATTACACAAACAATTACACAGAACAGTGTATAGTCAATAAAGAAATAAATAAATTAAAGAGAAAAAAAATAAATACATTTATTTATTTCAGGGTCAAGGGTCAATTAAATTATAATTTTGTATTTGATTGAGAAGCTCTGCAGGGGTCTGCAACCTTTACTTTCATAAGAGCCATTTTGCCCCAGCTCACCTGGATTAAAATCATTTGGGAGCCGCAAAATCTACTTTATTTTCACAATAAAGACAAAAAATTGTTTAAAATTGCAAAACGTCTGATAAATAATTTTCTACCAAAGGATTTTTTGTGTGTGTTTTTAACATTGTACATGTGATGTCTTGGTTTTTTTTATTTTTAGTAAACAAGCGAATATTTAAAAAAAAAAAAAAAAAAATTTGCAATGTCATATATTTTATTGATTTGCAAAATTTATAAAATTTCAATAAGTTCTTTTTTTTTTAAATATTGAAATTCCAAAAATTTGCAAAATTTTGCAAAAACGAAATTTAAAAATTTGTGCAAAAGTTAACAAATTTATTTTTTTAAAATGACCAAATTTTAATGAATTGCAGAAAATAGACAATTGTGATCTCAAAATTTTTCAAAAATTTGAAATTTGCAAACATTCAAAAAAGTATGCAAAATTAAAAAAAAAGACTTTTATCTAAATTTGAAAAATTAAAATTAAAAAAAATCTCTCGAAAAAAAAAAGCATTACTGCAAGAGGTGACCCATACTTAGTGAAACAAAATGTCAACCCATGATTTTATTTTGTGTAAATGTCTTTTATCATCAATACCCTCTGTGAGAAAAACCAAAATGCTTTATTTGGATTATATATATATTTTAAGCCTCACAGAGCCACTGCAAAGTAGTCAAAGAGCCACATGAGGCTGCAGAGCCGCAGGTTGCAGACCCTTGCTCTATTGCATTTGTCGATTTGATACGTTTTATAGATTTAAAATACATTTTAAAGTCATTAATAAAACCTTTAAATGCAGGTGGGGAATTTAGAATTTAGAGTTATATTTGTAATGTTTTGCCAAAATAAGGATTACATTAACCAGTAAGTTGTCTGATTTGTTTTCCAAAACCATTCCATATAAAACATCTACATGTGAGTCTAATTTAATTGGTATAGTCTTTCTCTCCAACCATAGCTGGATGGTGGTTTTGATTTTTACTGCTAGCAAGCCCACTCCTCACAGAGAATCAAGTGATGCTCGTTTATATAAAATATGTTTTAATACAGAGTGGATCAGAGCGTGGGCTCGGGAAAGTGAGTGTGAAAACTTGCACTATTAGGCAAAGTACTTAAAATTAATGTGCAGCAGCAATTAACACCATTCAGAGCATGGGGAATGGGATCCAAGGTGGGCACCCTGGGGTGACTGACAGGCTAATACAGAACAGGCTAATACAGAACAGACTCACTACTGACTACTTAAACTTGTAGGTTTGTGCACCCCCTTAACAAAACGTGAAATATGTGAAAATAACATGAAATAACATAACATTATTTTCTTTTTGATGATTTTTTCATCATCCACCTCATTTTCCCAACTGATTTGTCTCCTTTCAACCACCTGACCATTAGCATCCCTCTGCCACTGCTATTGTTAGCATGCTTTAACAGACAGAGGCTATCCAGTCCTAGCAGTTTTGCAAATAATGAATTGAATAAATGAACACGCTTAATTGATGTTGCATAACCAAAAAATTAAATGCTGTTCTTTTTTTTCTTTTTTTTAAAATGTTTTTTAATAAGAATTTTTGAAAATTTGTTGCTCTATGTTTTAAACATGTCTTTTAAGAATGGATTAATTTTTTTTATTATTATTATTTTTCTATATTTAGGATGGCACAGCGAAATTTTGTTGCTTTGGTGCAATGAAAAACTGAGTCTATTCTAGTCTATTCTATTCTATGCAACATTTTACCAACATTTGTCAAGTAGCACTTGCAGTACTCCCCCATACCTCTAGGGGTGCCCATTTGAGAACCACTGATTTAAAGGAACGTCAGGGACCAGTGGGGTCTTTTAGGGTCTTTGTCATGTTTGAGAGGCTCTTCTTAATCTGAGAGTGTAGAAAAATCTTTATGAGTAATTGTGTTAATCTTTTCAAGGTGTGTGTGTGTGTGTGTGTGTGTGTGTGTGTGTGTGTGTGTGTGTGTGTGTGTGTGTGTGTGTGTGTGTGTGTGATCCATCCTGAATCCTTAAATGAGCCGCAGCCCTGAGTCCAGTCCAGTCACGCTTCCAGCACCGCGGACAGCTCTATTAGTTTCATCTGCATTACAAACCACCAATCAGCACCAAGGACAGCTCCAGGCTGCCTGCTGATCCTGCTGATGCTCGGATCAGACCAACACTTGCTCTCACTGCACAGCTTATCACACAGAAAATAAATAAATAAGAATCAATCAGTGAAGTTTCTCTGATCGTCACGTATGATCGCTGAGTGTTTGACAGAATGAGGTTAAGTAGAAATATACGCTCCTCCATAGGATGCTGGATCCTTCTCTGATGAAGTTTTCTCATGTTTTCACTCAAACTGAGGGATGTTATCCTGTGATTTGCCCATTCCTGTACCCTTATGTAAGTATGCTAATTCTCCTGCTTTGGTGGGCTGTAACTTATTTCCAAGGACTCCTTGAAGGGAAGTTTGAGGAGTAAAATATGTGAGATACAAAATGGTACGCGTCCCTCACTGTGTCATAAATTAGTTTTATATTGGTGGTTTACTCCTCTCCTCTCCTCTCTCAGTCACTGACACACACGTCTCTATCCAGACACACACTCTGTCTGAATGGGAAGTTCCTGAGCCTTTTTGGGTGATAGCAGCAGTAACATGAACATGAACTGATGCATTTACTGTAGGTTATAAATAGCAACCCTGACTTGAGCAAAATAGGTCACATGTCCTTGAAAGCATCCTTATGGCCTTCTGGTGGGGTTTACATGCCTTTAAATCATTACATGCTTTTTGTTTGTGTGTAGATTTTTTCTTCTATTGTCAGAAAAACAAACAAATAAAGTTAATTGACTCAATCTGAAGTAAACACCAAGCAAAATCAGAAAGAGGGAGGAAGCAGCGAGCACAGAGGAGGAAAACAATCAGGAACCTGCAGAGGCGTCGTCTCATCGCTGTATTAGCCTAAAACCTCCTCTCAACCTTATTTCACAGGCGTACATGTAGTAAACATGTTGCACCATCAGGTTCCTGCTCCCATGTGGCTGCAGCCATGTTTCCCCGTGTTTCCACTTATCACCCGAGCCTCGTTAAGTCACTCTCCCAGGATGATAAGCAGCCATTGTCGTGTTTCTGTTTTTAAACATAAGTTATTCAGAATTCACCGTGGCAATCAGAGCTGATTGAAGCTGTAGCCTCCTAAGTGTGACGTGCATGGAAAATGAGGTGTGTCTGATTTGGAAACACCATCATGTGTTTATTAGAGACAAGTGAGGCTCGGCGCAGGTTAATCATCTTAAGGAAATTGATGGATGCTTCATCAGCCATGCAGCACTCCTCAAAGCAGAGTTAACGACAGACGCTCCCTAACACAGCAGACACACAGAGAGGAAGGAGAGTTATATTTAGTATAAACTCTTATCTCACTCAACATTTTGTTCTGTTTATTTCACAATTCATCAGGTAACATATTAAATATTTCCTCATTTAACTTTTTTTAAAATTCATCATTATGAACCAAGTGAAAAAAGACCAAGATTTGAAAGTAGTCAGGATCATAGAGTAGGATTTAAAAATATAAATACTTAAATCTAAGGTTAGCATCACTTTTAAGCTAGCATCACTTAGCACACAGTGGAGGTTTGCTGCCTTATTTTGAGATGCAGTTGCTATGGAAACCTTGCTAACCGTAAAAACTCAGGGACCAGTTTTTTCTCCACTTAATTTATTGCTTTTAGGTGTCAATAACAGCTTCACTCAGAAATATCACAAATATTTATCCAGAAAGTTTTTTTTTCTTCTTCTTCTTCTTCTTCTTCTTCTTCTTCTTCTTCTTCTTCTTTTTGATAACCAATGAAAATAAAATAAACACATAAAAACAAACAAAAAATAACACCCCTATCCCTCTTCTGGCACATATCTCCTTAGAAGAATAAGAATAAACAAAAAAGCTTGACAATAATAGAAAGTTAGTGAAAAAATCATGGTTTCTTTGTTTTTTGTTTTTGTTTTTATTTGTTTTCAGAGGCAGAGTGCAGGGAGCAACACACCAAATAATAAATAAAGCACTTAAAGCATTTGGAGCATTATTTTCCCATGAATTTCCTCTGTTGCTGGGTTAGCACAGCTAGCTCGTCCATCTTATTGGAGATAGATCTTACGTTCCCAATAACGATGGATGGAAGGACAGGTCCATGTCGTCACTTCTTAGCTCACACCTGAGAACCAGCACGTCGCCCTCACCTCCTTCTCCTCACCTTGAGGGAAACATCTGGCCTTGCACCAGTTAGCACTGACATGCTACAGGCTGCTAACAGCTGATTTCACATGTAAATCACTTTTTATCTTTTTTATCTCTGTATCTTTTATCCCTTACATTTTATTCCCTTTCCTATCTTTTACTCTACTTTTATTGTTTTTATCCTTATCTTATTTTATTTCTGTTTTTATGCATATTTAATGTTTGGCTCCTTAATATAAAGTGTATGAGAGATTGTTTTGTACCCCTGTAAAGCACTTTGGTCAACTGAGGTTGTTTTCAAACATGCTTTATAAATAAACTTTGACTTGACTTGACTTGTAAACAATGCAGCCATGGTTACATGTAGGATCTCCAGACAAACACAGGAGAAAAGTAGTAAAAATATCACTGAGGACACAAAAAGTTTGGTGTCCATGACCAACAAATGAGCCGTACAAAGTGATGATCCGCTCCAAATACAAAGATGATGAAAAAGAGACGAAAAAATTACAACATACGGACAAAGAAGAGAGAGCTGCTGCAACAGGCAGCCATAACCAACAGGGCGGCGCCTAGCAACTGTATGAATAGTTCATTTTCAAAGCGATAAAATTACCTTTACTCCACAATGGCCATTCTATATCACTTAATTAAAAGTCTACACGGACTGCTCCTTTACATCGGAAATTCACATCCTGCAAATTAAACCTGTCTCCACAGAAGCACACACACACATCTATACATACACACACACACACACCAGGCCAATAGCATACAGTCCCCAGGGTGAGATCTCTCTTCCTGCCCTGCGGCCATGTCACCACAGCTGTCAGAGCCCAGCCATGCAGGTCATGACCCATATATCAGCATCAGAGGTTGTGGTTGGCGGTGGGCGGTATTGATCTGGCTGGGATGGAGGAGGTAATTTAGATAAATGCTAATGTAGCCGATGGCCGCTAAAATGTAGCAGCTAATGAACCCATGAGGACGCGCTCTGTTAGCAACGAGCTTTCTCAGCTGATTGAGAGTTAGACACACAAACACCACAAACAAAGCAGCCAGCTTTTATAACGTCACTACACTTCATGTTCACTTTAATCTGAGGGTTAATCTGGAGACGTCTTCTGATTACAGCCAGTTAAACCCAGAATCTGCACCACTTTCCTTTTCCTCTGCCGCACACAGAAACACGTGAACTCTCACAGAGAGAGGAAGAGACAGAGAGAGCTGTCAGGTTAAATCTGCTCGGTTCAGCAGCCTCAGAGCAAATCCAGGCCAAATTGGCACATTCCCATCGCAGGGACGCACCTGTGCTCCGTAAACTGACCCGTCTCCAAATCCAGTTTGTCTCTGTGTGTTTGTGGCAGGAACTCACCCTGACCTCTGCTTTTTGTGAGTGTTACGTTGCCCCAGGTGTTAGCATGAATTTAGTCTTTAAGAGGAATATCACAGGAGCAGAGGTCTTGGGAAAAACCAATTAACAACAGTAGTGTTGGACGAACTAGCTGTTGTTGTATTCTGTCTTTTTCTGAGGCCTGAGTTGGGACGTGAACGGTCGTTAACCCTCCTATCGTCCTCATGTATCACTCACACATTTTACCCTCGGGGTCAATCTGACCACAGGGATATCAGCCCCCGGAATATGATTCACAGAAAATAGTTTTTGTTTTTGTGTCAGGAACTTTGTTCATTTGTTGAATACATAAATAACCCCTTGATAATGAAACCTTGGCCTGTCCTCTAGCGCCACCATCAGGCCAAACTTTTCAATCAGAAATAATTTATCTTGAAAAGTTTTAATCCAAATCTTCTCAAATTTACTGACAACATTAATGACCACAAGAGTATGAACCCTATTGGTTTTGGTGATGACATGACCTTTCCTGCAGCGCCACCATCAGGTCAAACTTTCAGTTTTAGAGTTTTAGCAACTTTCAAATCTTTCTTCCAAATCTTTTCTGATTGGGGTACACATAGATCACTATAGGTCTCACTAACCCCTCCTCTTTTGTTATCCAAGCTTGGGACTGGCACAGGAAGAGTAAAAGAGTTTTTTTTTGTTTTTTCATTTTTATTTCTTTCTTCTTTTTTTTTTTGCTTTTTAAATTTTTTTGTTTGCTTGTTTGTTTTTTGTTTGCTTTTTATGATTTATAAATATATATATATATATTTGTTTGTTTTTTGTCTGCTTTTTAAATTTTAATTTTTTAATTTTTTGTTTGTTTTTTATTAGCTTTCTATGATTTTTATTTGTATTTTTTTGTTAGCTTTTTATTTTTTTTAAATTATTTTTTTGTTTGTTTTTTGTTTGCTTTTTGTTTGATTTTTATGATTTTTTTAAATAGTATTTTTGTTTTTTTTGTTTTTTTGTTTGCTTTTTATGATTTTTTTGTTTGTTTTTTGTTTGCTTTTTATGATTTTTCAAAAAACAAAATACGTTTTTTTTTTTTTTTTTCCTGTTTATGATTTTTTTTTAGTTTTTTGTTTGGTTTTTATGATTTTTTTTTTTTTTTTTGAGAGCATGTAGATTGCAGTTCACACAGAGCACAATGAGGAATGATTTGGACAGAGAGCTGCAATGCAAGCTTTTATGTTTGCTCCTCCCTTATTTTACATGAATTACCAATGTCCTTGCGGGAATATCCCACCCTCCACAGCGCGGGAAATATCAGTTCTGTTTGGTAGGTGTGAGTAGTAGGTCACACACCCACAAACACAAACACACACACACACACACACACACACACACACACACACACACACACACACACACACACACACACACACACACACACACACACATTCATTCCCCCTATGTCCCCCCTCCCCCATAACATGTATCAACTCAAAATAATCCACTCTGCTCCTGCAGGTGTGGAAATATAAGATCACGTGTGTCACACACAGACACATAAGTTTTAAACAGCTGAAACAGCTTGGGCTCTAATTGATCCCAGAGGAACACAGATGTGTGCAATATGTGCACAGCAAAATGAAAAATATATCATAATAATTTTATGCTAAATCGATAGTTCCCATCAAATCAGGAAAAGTCATGAAATATGAAGCCAAAAAAAAGTCAACTATTATTTTTTGAAGGATAAATATTGAATGGGGTCCCAAAGATAACAGGAGGGTTCAGTAACATTTCTCGTTAAAAAAAAAAAGGATCAGTAATGATGTCATCTCCCATGGCACCTCTCTCTGAGCAGGCATGTGTGAGTCTGGCTCTGATGATGTATTGTGTCACCTTTAGGTAAGAGATGGGGGAGGTATAGTCTCCTATAACGGCATCATTGAGCACACAGATGCCCAGTTCCACTATCATCCCAGTTTCCCGGCCCACACATATGCTGTCACAGCCCCACTCGGTTAGCATCAAGCTGTGGGAGCAGGATGATCTACTGTAAGCACGATTGGATCTGAGACTGGATCTGGCATCGGGACCAAAGTGATGTAACGTGAGCAGGAAAATCCAAAAAACAGGAGAAAAAAACCAAACGTACACAGCAAACACTGGAACAGGGTGGAGTAAAGCTTTACAGTGATGAAGGCCAGGTGGTGTGTTTATTAAACTCTGAAAATATGCAAACACATCCTCATTACTGTGAACATGTTAAAGCGTCTCAGCAGCTTCACTAAAATGTTTCAAGCACATCTGCAAACAGCACCCAGCTCGTCTCATGAATGTTCCCATCCTGACTGACTCCATTTCTCTTTTCCTGTTATGTAAGACGATCTTTTATGAAATCTGTCTTTATTGACTGCATTTAGGATTCTCCTATCTACAGACATGTCGTTCTTCGTCTCCTGGTGCTCTTTGCTGATTTAATAACAGCGCTCAGTAAGAGTCTCAGCCTTAAATCTATTTATTTACTTCAGTGATCTTTTACCTGCAAACTGAAAATGTTTCTTTAATCAACTCTGACACCTGGCTCTTCACTCTCAAACCTGTTTCAATCACAGAGTGGAC
Source organism: Halichoeres trimaculatus (assembly GCF_033239565.1). NCBI lineage: Eukaryota > Metazoa > Chordata > Actinopteri > Labriformes > Labridae > Halichoeres > Halichoeres trimaculatus. Next base: position 550,101 of record NW_027437184.1, on the reverse strand, counting down.
TAGGTTAGCAAATCAAACAGGACAATAATGTTATATTTATAATTATTTCAGCACTTTTAAAGGGATATATAACTTTTTAGACTTTGAATAGTTGAGAGACAGAGCTGTTTAGAAATCTGTGTTGAGTAAACAACAAATTTGATGAGTCATTTGCTAGCTAAAGTCACAGCAGCTAACATTAGCTCAAACATTACTTAAACTTTACTACACTTCTAGCATCTAATTATGTAACTTATGCTAAAACTATAACTACTAATGCTATAACTAACAAGAAAACTATTAGTCTTTTGTGACTAACTGCCAGCAAAGACTAAGATTATAGCTCTGAGCTACATTAGCTTCTCTCAAAGGTTAGCTTATCAGTAATCGTGTCTGAAAGGTTTGGACGTCCAACTGTGTTTTCACTTCAACTTTTACAAAAATGCTATATATATATATATATATATATATATATATATATATATATATATATATATATATATATATATATATATATATATATATATATATATATATATCCAAAATAAATAGTCACTCAAGATTATGTGTACTTCTCCTTTAGAGGGATTATCAGTCTACGTCATCTTAAAGATGTGCAGCAGCGTTTAGCTCCGCTCCTTCAGACAAGTTAGCGTTTTTTAAACACTATATTCAACCTGTTAGAAGCATCAAAATGTAGTTTGTCTGTGGACAGCTGTCAAAAATACTACCACACAATTGCGGCAACTTCTGTCAAGATTCGACCGTTACAGAGCAACTGGTGTTTTGGCGTTAATAGCGACCATGCTAACTGGTGACTTTCAGCCAACAGCAGCCGTGATTAACAGCCGAGAGTCACCAGTTAACAGGGTCACACTTTACACTGAAACACCAGTGACGTCTGCGTGTGTGTAGTTAAATGTGTTTTCTTCATCCAACCTCAGTGAACAGGTTTGACTGCTAACAAACAATAATAACAACTTATACTGACAATACAGATCTGATTTGCTTATTTACTGAAAAAGTTGGACCACCTCAAAAAGTGGGTCTGGGTCCGGTTGTTTGGTCCGCACCAGGGTTCGTTTGTGTCTATTCACACCTGCATGAAAAGTCCGGACCAGCGTGGGAAACAAACCCTGGTCCGTTTAAAGTGGACCAAACAGTCCAGGTCTGAATACACCCATAGATACATTTTTCCCTGACTTGAGAGGCGTTTCAGCTCACTGGTCTTGCTCTTGCAGCTGAAACCGTCTGTCTCACAGGCAGAGAGGATGATACCTCCACCCTGAGCCCCAGGAGACCCAGCAGCCCCCTCACTGAGCCCAGGCAGCTGCAGAGGGTCTGACCCGTCCCAGATCTGTGGGCAGAGAGCTCTGTGTACCTGAAGGAGCTCAGACTACAAATCAATCACCTCTCTCAGGCAGGATGGTGCAGCTAAACGGGCGCTGGAGCTGATAAAAAAAATAAACTCTCACTTTACTACTGGTCTGTGAAGAAATGGAGGGCTGACACTCGAGGCCCAGGCCCAAACACTTTTCTTTATGTAGAGCAGTTAAATTTATATTCTCCTCATTACTTTAGCTTTGCTCAGAGAACATTGTTTATTTTCTTTATTCACTGTAAAGCCCGAGCCAATTTTCTCAGATATTGGATGAAAAGTAGGATCTGATCAACTGCAGTGAAAGTATAAACTGTGCCTGAAACTTTAATGCTGAGCCAAAAAAAGTGTTATTTATTTGGAGCTATTAACGGATTAAATTGAACCAAAATAAGAAATGTGGGAGAAGATTTGAATTGAGTTTATTTGTGTCATCCTCAGCAGGAACACATCAACTCCCCAGGAACTAAAGTTAGACCCTGTATCCTGCTGCCAAAGTGCACAGAGTCCCTCATAAAGTCCCGCCTCTTGGTGGTTGGAAATTTCAGCCTCTGACAGTTAAAGGTCGTCTCTCTGTGTTTGATTAAAGTTTTAAACTCCTCTGACAGAGTTCACGGACAGTTCAGACAGACGTTGTATCTGCCTCTATCTGAACCAGTGATCCAGGAAACCATCCGTTGTGTCCGCAGTGAACAAACCATCAGGATTAGCTGGAGCTGGAGTTTTCTCTGAGCCTGTGACGGTCTCGCTCGTTGGTCTGCTCTCCACGAGGCGCTGCCAGCACCAACCCCTCCACGGCGAGGAGCGGGAAATTCAGCCGGCTGATTTTAGGGCCTCTTTACACGCTGTTTGCTCTGCTTGACGTTAAGCAGGTATAATCTGCACTCCCAAAGGTAGATCACAGGGAGTTTCTGCTTTCAGCGCCGGTTTTATTTCTGAGGCTTTTCTCTTCTCTTCAGGGTCACAGCTTTATCAAACACTAACCTCAGCTGAGCCCGAAGCACCGATGCAGATACGACAGATTACACGTGGAGGAAAAAATGCCAAATAAAGAAAAGTGATGCCGGGGAACTGCCAAGTAGCTGCTTAGAGAGTGTTTCTTTAACGTGGACGGAGTCTGAAATGTGAGAAAGTGGGACACATAAATATTTCCGTTCAGGCTCCAGACGACAAAATAAGTGAGCTGATGATCTGACCTGCTTCTGTTTCTGGATTTCCTCACCGTTAGACGTGTTTTTCTACCAAAGGTAAATCTCTGATTACACAACAGTTACCAGCTACAGGAGCTCTTCCCTGGCCTCAATATCCCAGCAGCACTTTCAGTGCTGAGAGAAAGACTGCAGAGAAAAACGAACGTCTTCCCCCCCGTGGCGTTCATTCAACCCTGATCCTCCACAAATGAAGCTTCTCACTGAAAATACTGCAAGTTCACGCAACTCTCCCTTTTTTCTGGAGTAGTTAAAGACGTGCTGAGACCTTTCTCTGTCATCTGATTTATCCCAAATTTTCCTCTGCAAATTAACAGCATGCATCTCATTAGTTAGACCTCTCTAGATCAGGGGTCACGACCTTTTAGAGACCGAAGGCGACCTCAGGGGAAAGGCGTGGTACAGAGGGCGACTTGTCTGATAGAAACTTCCGGAGCAAAATGACACAGATCACTTTTTAATAACAATAATAATAATGGCAGCAGTAGTGAAAGCACGTGAAGAGACTGCTCGCATGCCAAAGTTTTTATAACATAATTATTTTATTTATTTATAATTTATTTATTTATTTAATAATAAAAATATATAATAATAATAATAATAATAATAATAATAATAATAATAATAATAATAATGCACATATTAACATATGCACTTTTTAATTTTATCTATATTATTTTACTTTACCTATTTTATTTATTTATTCATTTATTTATTTAATAATAAACATATATTAAAATAATAATAATAATAATAATAATAATAATAATAATAATAATAATAATAATAATAATAATAATAACAATAATAACAATAATAATAATAATAATAATAATAATAATAACAATAATAACAATAATAATAATAACAATAATAACAATAATAACAATAATTACAATAATAATAATAATAATAATAACAATAACAATAATGATAATAATAATAATAATAATAATAATAATAATAATAATAATAATAATAATAATAATAATAATGATAATAATACACATTTTAACATATGCATTTTTTTTAAAAATATAATACAATTTAATTTTCCCCTATTTATTTATTCATCTATGTATTTATTTTGCATTAATAATAGTAATGATACTAATACCAATAATACTTCTACTTATAATCATTATAATGATAATTATAATAATAATGTTTTTTTTTTTTGTTTTGAAACTTAAATTAGCTTCCCAAGGTCAAACCAACACTTCAAGAGATTACAAAGTTGGAAAAAAGCAACAACAAATCACCAATCACCAAGTGCTCATTGATCACAGGCAAATTCAACTGAGGATTAAATCATTAAAACCTGTCTATAAAATCCATTTAACCTTGTCCATATTTCGAAACAGGTTTAATTTTTGATCTTTGAATTCTGAGTCGTTGTGAGCTGTGGAGGGAGGCATAAGATGGCAGCACCTACAGCTAAAACAACTTGAAGCCCTTCATCGCACTAACTCCAGTCTACACTCTTTTAATAGTTGTAAACCACTTTGGATGAAAGCGTCTGCTACATGAAACTGTAGAAATGTAAATCAGTTGCTTCATATTTGTCACAGAACTGAAATAGATTTGACTTGCACACAGTTTGATGGCAGATTTCTAAAAAAAAGTAATTCTTAAAAAGAAATAAAAATAATTTGATGCAGAGAAACAAACTTAACTGTCATATTAGGCTAACACCAACAGTTCATTTGGTAAATATGACACAGGCTGAAAGAAACACTCTGAAGTTTAATTGAAGCAAAATCAAAACACAAGTACGGGAGAAGATCGGGGAAAAAAATAGCAGTGTCATGCCTTGTCCACAGGGGGCGCCAGAAGCAACACAAACCAAAATCATCAGCTCTGTTTGTGTTTATTGTAGTTCTGCAGCGCTCCTGTGTTATGGGATGTGTCACCTTGAATGAGCTGTTACTGTAAGGAAACAGAAAGATAATGAAATAAACAGCAGAAAGTAAATAATCTTGTTCCCTAAAAGAGGACTTCATAAAGTCTTCTGCTGTTTATGGTCTGACAGTTTTACCTGAGAGGAAAACAGATGAAAGTGTGTCTCCGTCTCTGACTTGAATCCCTGTTTTTCCCAGGGTGGAGCAGCACATCACTCTCACTTTACGATGACATTCAGGAGGAAGAAAGACAGATCTCTAATTCAGCCCTTTTCTTTTTATGAACATGGGCCTTTCCTCTCCTAATCAGCGCCGTACATCTCCACACACCTCGCTGGTTTTTAATGCCTTTGATTTAAATTCAGTGCGTAGGAGATGGCTTTATCCAAAGCTCATCACTCCTTTCTGCGCCTCCATCAGGAAGCTTACATAACGTCTTATCCAACCCAAGGCCACAGCTCTCTGTCCCATTGTGCAGAGCCGCATATTGGCTGCTCTCAGCCACAGATGATTATTTACCGGCCTTGTTGTGCTCATGGAGGGGGGGGGGGGTTATATTTTGGTGTTTTGTGTCTGACTGAGGGGACAGCCACAGCCAGGAATGACGTATTATTCTTTATGAAAACCTTTAACACATGATGAACATGTGAAAATATAACTTTTACCTTTTAATGACGAATAAAACAGAGTGAGGGTCTGTCTTTAGGGAAACTCTGGGGATTTGGTTTCCTCTTCTGCACTAATTATTTTATCTTTTTAAAGCTCCTCTGTTGATTTTTTGATTGGTGTTAAAATGGACTGAAATAAACACTGAGGCCTCTTCATGACCCATAAAAACAAACATGACCAGGAACAACAGGATGATTTTTTTTTTTGTCCTTTTTAAGCCGTGTAATGGATATGAGGGGGTAGGTGTCAGGAAAAATGATTTACAGAAGGGTGAAGAGAAACTGTTCAATCCCCCTGAAAACAGATCTAAATATGTAGAGGTAAAAATCAACAGTAGATAACAGGTTTTAGGCTGAATTGTATTTTTTTTTTCTTATTTTTTAATGTTCCTTTCTTATTTTCTTATTCTATTCTGAATTTCTATGTTTTTTTCTTAATGTTTATTTTTCTTTTTTTAAAACTTTTATTTAATTATAATTATTTTTTAAAGTTTATTATCCCACTTTATCTATTTATTTTAATTTCTAAATACATTTTATTATTATTATTATTATTATTATTATTATTATTATTATTATTATTATTAATGATAATACATTGTTTTTGTATGTTCTTCTCCATTTTATTTTGATGGCTTATCACTTATTAATTCATTTATTATTTTATTTATTTATCTATCTATTTATTTATTTATTTATTTATTTATTTATTTATTTATTTATCTATTTATATTTATTTTTAAGTGTATTTTTTAAATTTTATCTATGTATGCATATGTATACATCTAGTGCAAAAATATATATATAGTTTAGTTTTTAGTTTATTTTTTAGTTTAGTATAGTTACATTAAGTTTATTTTGGTCACTTTAAAAATTAAAAACTCATATACACAATGCAGTGAAAATAAACAAATGTTGAGTTAATGCTTTTTCTGCATCAACAACAAACAGTAAACAGCAACAAAATATGGAAAAAAGAAAACAACATAACAAATAACGAAAAGAGTGTGGGAAAAAAAATCGAATGCTATATTAATTTATTCAAAAACACAAAATTTGATTTAAATTCTTACAACCATTACAACATCTACAGCCATCAGTCTGAGTAACCAAGTGCGCCTTATTTCACTGTCGGTAACAGTAACAGCGTCTCCAAACCATCTCTGGAACTTTCCAAAACATCAGGTTAGGCCAAAAGTTCCTGCTGGCGAAGAGAGACTTTGAAACCTGACCTCAGAGTTTATGTTTGAGGAGGAACGAGCTGAAGAAAAATCTTTGCTGGAAACCAACATGACAGCTTGTTACAGCTCCCACCTGCAGAAAGAGACTGTGCTTTGGTTTCCCTCCCTGTTTCTGGGTTTGAGAGTGAACCAAAAGGCGTGTTGCCTCTGAACAGCTGAGGGCGTTATTGCAGTGGGATCATAATTAAATAACTCTGCTTTAAATATAAACCTGCTCTGTGCTGTTGTAGTTTTTCCTGCTCTCAGGTTTTTATCCAGCGTCTCACCCCCCGCTGCAGCAGCTCTGCCTGTGGACTCTCAGGATCACCTGGTAGACGCAGGTCGTCTCTGTTTATTCCCTCTCAGGCTGAGCAGCAGGGAGTCCAGAGACCCTGATCCCTCTCTGCTCCTCTGATCAGCAGCCTTTGAAGGGCCCCCAGGGGCCCCGGTGCCACCCGGCCAGCAGAGCAATAACCCTGTGTTACACTGTAAGAGCTCCTCATGTTAAAACACACCTCCAGCAGAGCTACCAGAGGTAAAGAGCAGCGCGGGGTGACGCTCAGAGACACAGCGAGCTGAGCGCCGCTGGTTCCTGAGAGACGGAGAACAGGAAGTGCTGCCAGCGGCGACACTCACACCTGAAGCTGGAAGAGTAAATAAACCAGATCTCATCAGGAATCACTACAGATTTCAGACTGCGCCTCCTCTGACACATCACAGAGTTTACCCAGAATGCTTTGCTCCTAAAACAAGCAGAGGAGCTCTGATTGGTGGGGGTGTCTGCCTGTTGCCTGACCCAGGGCCCGTGCTCCTGTGGGGAGCTGGATCCGGCTCTGTGTCTGGTTTAAGGAGAGGATCAGACGCCTCAGACGCCGCGGGGTGGAGAGACGTGTTTGATGAAGACGCAGTTTGCTGTGAGCAGCTGTGGGAGCGTCTCAGGTTCACAGGAGGAACCTGGCTTTGTTTTATTTTGACAGGCTTTGTGAGGAGCTCGGTGCGTCGACTGATCTTTAAAATTTCACTCTTACTCTGGAGACGTTCAAGTCTCACGTTAGCTGAAAAACCCTCAGTATTTCTGCACCGTGCTAATAAAGGTCAGAGGTTCAATTAACCTGAAGCTCTCCTGCTTTGAAAACCATCGTTAAAACATGCGTTTGGGATGTGGCATCTGTCCCAGTTTGATGTGAAATCGTGTTAATTTCAGTTGTTAGGAGCCTTAGCAAAGACCTGTCAGGGGACACTCAGACTCTGATCATCTCTGACGATCAAATTAACATTTACAAACGCAGACAAACAAACCGTAACGCTCAGATCCAGACAGCCTCGACCATGTGACCCTGATCCTTCAGCTGCTCTCGGGTCAGATCAGGAGACTCCACCGTCTCGTCCCAGAATAACCCGAGGCCTTTCACACCCTGATGGCTCTGATATCGTAAACGCTCTGAACCAAAGATGGGACCACGTCCTCTGAAAACAGCCCAGAGGGTTGTCCCACAAAGCCGGCTCCATCCAGGAGAAATGGAGCAGCTCCAGGAGGAAAGGAGGGAGGAAAGGAGGGAGGAAAGGAGGGAGGAAAGGAGGGAGGAAAGGAGGGAGGAAAGGAGGGAGGAAAGGAGGTGGTTCCTCTGTCTTTGACCTCCGGGGACTTTTTCACATCTGCGTGGTAAAAAGAAGAAGCTGAGGTCAAAGAAACGAAGAATACGCTTCAACTTGACGCTTCAAACGCTGTGAGATTATCTAACCCCAGATTTTTCTGCTGTTTGATGTTTAATGAGGGAAACTCGGAGGAAAAACCCAAACAGAGACGGTCCAGATCTGTAAAGGAGGTTTCAGAGGACGATCATGGAGGAGCAGCTCGCTCAGAGGAGGAGACGGTGACTGGTGAAAGTGATGCTGCAGCTGTTTCAGTCAGAGAAGAGGAGATCCAGTCCAAAAACTGGGACAGATCCAGTCCAGAAGTCCCCGGGCCAACGAGAGAAAGACTCAGTGGGCAGACTGTGTGTGTGTGTGTGTGTGTGTGTGTGTGTGTGTGTGTGTGTGTGTGTGTGTGTGTGTGTGTGTGTGTGTGTGTGGGGCAGTAATTGATAGGGAAATTACAGTTTCTGGGTGACGTACAGAAACCTGTGAAGCCGTGGAGCTGGCCCCGGCCCCAGAGACCGAACAGGGATCCAGTCCTGTTGATAGTCCACAATGAAAGCTGATGAGAGTCAGTGTCCATTTATATTTTAAAGATTTTCAATTATGCACTGCGGCCCTTTGATAGGCGCCATGTAAAGGTCAATTTGGGCTTCACACGTTGACGGTTTGAGTAATTCATTTGCTGTGGCACTCTCATTTTTCTTACTTCCAGCAGAACGAATGAGGACTAATGTGCTGGGCCCGCGGTGTGCAGTAATTTATGGTTGGTGCTGCGGCGTGAGCGTTATTCTCTGGGAGTTTCTGATTATGCATTAGGCCGTGCATGGATAACAAACTCTTTATTGATTTGGAATAACATGAAACAGATGACCACCACTTTTTTTTAACAGCTGTTAGAGCCACAGCTGTCCCACGCTGAGAGGGTAAATCAGGTTTAAATAAATGACCTTAACAGATGAATCTCATCAGCACGGACCACAGTTTAGATTAAATAACATTTATTTAAGTAGATTTTTGATATTTCCCCCAAATGCTTTATTTGTTTCATCACCATTAGCTGTTAGCTGTTAGCTGTTAGCATATGATGATCAAATCTTTACTCCTCAAACGTTTGAACACAGTTTTTCAAGTTAAGGATTCGTAGCAGTGTAACAAAATGTTTTGCTAGCTTCGTCTCACCTGACAGGTGCTGCAGCGTCTCTGTCAGTTCTGCAGGTTTCTAACCACAGGGCTAAACAGAGCTTCACTTACATTAGCTTTGTTAGCTACATCATAGTTAGCATTTAGCTTATGGAAAACAAAGTTAGCAGAAATGCTTTTGTAGTCCTCCATACTTTGAGCACAATCCCTAATGATGGCTCCAATTAGCTACCGTTTAAAAATGCTCTGCTAGCTGTGTAACCATTAGCAGTTAGCATTTGAAAAACAGAGTAAGCATAGGATTTAGGTAGCAAAATGTAAGTTAATAACGGGAATAATCATTCTTGATGTATGCATATTTTTCTTTTTTTAGTTATCTCGAAAAACAAACAAACAAACAAACAAAAACAATCTGATGAACACATGAAGCATACTAGCTAGCAGTGGAGCGCACTGTGAGGAGGTGGAGGCTTGTAGGCTAAAACATGTGATCTCTGTCCTTTTATATCATTTATGGTCTTAACCTATGGGCGTTTAATATTTTAATTCATTTAAATTAAATTTATTTCAATAAAGTAATTTAATTTAATTTAATATTAAATTGAATTAAATGTGAATTTAATTCAATTAGATTTGTTTTGTTTCATTTTATTTCATTGTATTTAATTTTATTTTGTTTTATAAATTTTTATTTTATTTATTTAATTAATTTTAATTTATTTGATTTTAATTCAAAATTTCAATTTAATTTAATTTTTTATTAAATTAAATTGAATTAAATTTAATTCAGTATTTAATTCAATTTGATTTTGTTTTTTTTTTTCATTTTATTTCATTGTATTATATTTAATTTAATTTAATTTAATTTTTTTTTATTTTACACATTTTAATTTTTTTACTAAATTTAATTTATTGGAATTTAAATTATTTGAATTTTATACTTTAATTAATTTAATTTATTTTAATGTAATTTAATTAAATTTAATTCAATTCGATTTTGTTTTGTTTTATTTTATTTCATTGTTTTTTATTTTATCTTATTTGTATACATTTTTATTTCATTCTTTAATGTAATCTAATTTAATTTGATTTATTATTTTTTTAATTGAATTAATCATTTGGTTCTTACTGTTTTTTTCTTTTCTTTTTTTTTTTTTTCTTTGTAATGTAATGTAATTTTTGTAATCCAATCTAATCCATTTATAGAATAAGTGGATTAGATTGGATTGGAAAACGTGGGCTAAAGTGCCTTCATCATTGGAAAACACACTAAACTGCCCTCTTGGGTGATGAAAAGCATGTGCTAAAGTGACTTTTTTACTTTCTATTTTTCCCTGCCCTTCAAAACACTTGTGTATGTCACTGCTAGCTAGCCACAGCTGCGGCTAACTTAAACTGTTTTAGCTAGCTAATGTAAACTTTTTTAACACTTCATCCACCCCATTTCTTGATTCAGCCCCACATTCACTGAGCCATATCCCAGCTGATCCAGTTTTTTATGGTCGCTGGGTGACAAGCTAATTAGACTGCTAGCAGACATGCTAGTACAAAACAGCGAGAGACCGATTTTTCTCCTGCAGATCAGAGAGAACAAATAATATTTACCCATATAAAAGTGTTTTACATTGATGTGGGCTTTTGGGACAAAATTTGTGAATTCAGGTTTTTTAAGGGGCGTTAGGTCTCGAAGCAACTACTCAGCAGAAAACTGATAACTCCTCACGTAACTGGGAGGTTATTGGAAACTTTTTCTTTCTCTAAAAGACGCTGTATTCAGAGATATGTGCCCTCTGTGAGAAACTTTAGCATTTTTAGCCACAGACGTTCATCTCTCTGTCTGCAGCGTTGACCTGGCTCCACGCTGACCTGATGAGGTGTCTTTAACGTCCTCTGACTGGAGGAAAGTGTTTAAAGCTGGAGTTTCTTCTCTACAGCTGCTCCCAAAACTTGACCTGGGAGGAATTTCTACCTGACATTTCTGTTGTTGCTGTGAGACGACTGAACCTGAGTCTGGATTCAGTTTGAATGGTCGTCTATAACAGAGAAATGAGAAATCCCAGGTACAGTCAGCGAGGCCTGTTTGTCTGTGGTGAAGTAATCATCATCATTAGCTCCTCTGTTGTCATCTGTGTCATCACTGTTGTTGTTTCTTCTCCATTATACTTGGTTTAATCGAATCATGGCGATCTCTCTGACACCGCCGTCGTTCTGATTATTGCTTCATCAACATTAAAGCCGTCATTATCTGACTCACGCTCCATCCCGGGCCCTTGGCTCCTCTCAGGGAGCTGGAGCAGGGTGGAGGAGCGTACAGGGGGGTGGAGGTGGGACGCAGCTTTCCTAATGTGAGAACAATTACCTGGATGCATGATTTGATTTGAGCTAGCACGGCGGCCACTTCCTGTGGAGCGTAATGGGTTTAGCTAAGTAACTTCTTAATGCCTTTTCTGGAGTGCTTTCAAAACCTCCATTGGATTTTCCCCTCCCTCCTGGAGGTTTTTGCTGTCTCCAACATTCCCTCCATCATACCTCCCCCTGCCTCCTCCTCCCGGCCTCCTCTGCTCCTCCTCTGCTCCTCTGGTCCCGTGGTGCCAGCTGGGCTGGATCTGAAACTGGCCTGGATGGCTGTGAGGCAGCGTGGCCATGTCCGAGGACAGGCAGGGAGAGAGGGTGTGTGAGATAAGAGTGGTTAGGCTGTGCCCTGCCAGCTGACTATCTGATGCTCTGTCAGTCACATGCTAACCTGTGTGGAGGTTTCACTTCAGAGTCAGTGAATAACGAACAGTACGGGAACAACTCACCGTCCATATCTGTGTCTGAGCCTCCTCCAGGTTTTATTATTTTATTTTTACACTCCAGCTGACTTTTCATCCCTAATCTCATTATAATACAGAGACAGGGAGCAGAAAGTGACCGAACAGAGGAAGGAGTAACGGGGCGGGGCAGCTGGGAGCTGCTGGGAGCTGCCGTTGGAGGTCAGGGAGAAAGTCTGACTCCTTCAGGTTAAGGAGACGTTATATTTCCCCTCCTCTGATTTGATCCTCAGATTAAAAACTCTCAGCTTCAGGTGCATCCAGCTTCAAATCTTCATCACTTCCTGATTCTCCTCACGTCCGTCTGTTTGCTTTTCACACCATCATCACAAAGAAAGGTCTGCAGGTGCAGGCGCTGAGTGCAGAGAGTGTTCAGCTGAAACTATGGTCATTATCGCTCTCTGTGCAGGGAAAAGCTTCGGTGGGTACACCAATTATCAGAGGGAAAATATGCAAAGGTTCAAAGAGTGAAACAAAATGTACTGATAATGCTCTATAAGTGACCAGCTCGGGCTGAGAGCGGAGGGAATAACAGCAGAGAGAGAAATGTGAGGCCGACACACGTGAAAGGAAGAAACAGCTGGTTCAGGAGTTTTTAACCCACGGTACAATTTAAACTTCCTCACCTAAAAAAGTTTGATATGATCCAAATATCATTAAATGTAAAAAAAAAAAGAAGAAAAAAAAAAAAAAGAAAGAAAGTATGGAGTTTGGTGGTGTTGGGACTATCTGTAAAATAACAATAATAATAATAATAATAATAATAATAATAATAATAATAATAATAATAATAATAATAATAAACAATAAATGGAATAGAAATTGTATTGTGATGTATGAAAAAATAATTTGTATTTCTCACTTGAGATGCCATATATGTCATGTTGTGTGGAGTTTTGGGGGAATTTATCCTTAACATATATAGAATCTAAAACTAAACTCCAAAAACAAAACAAAACAAAACAAAAAACAACAACAAAAAAAAAGTTTTTAGATAATAACCAAAAATTACTGTCATGAAACTACAAATAAAACATTCACAGAATCTCTCGCCCTAAATTCTTAGATCTTGTAAACTTGAAATCTTTAACACTAAACTAAGAATAAAAGTTTCCAAATGTTTTCAAAATGTTATATATATATATATATATATATATATATATATATATATATATATATATATATATATATATATATATATATATATATATATATATATATATATTTAATTTTAGAGGGTTTGGTGTTTTTTGAAATAGGTAGTGAGAACAAATGTAAAATACAGATTTTTTTTTTCTTTTTTGGGGGATTAAATTATGCAATACACTCAGTGATTTTGTATTTTTAATTGTGTAAATCTTTGTTGAGTTTCAGATTAAATAAATGAATAAATGAAAAGATAATTAAAAAATCAAACAAATAAATAAAGAAATAAATAAATGATGAAGGATTACAATGGACGTGACCATATATACAATGATTGAGAAGTATAATTTAAAGTAAACCTTGATTCAGCCTGCTCTTTTTTTGGTTACAGAGTTTGTTAATTTTTTTTGATAGTTATTTATTTATTTATCTATTTATTTATCCATGTATTTATTTACTTATTTATCTTTTTATTTATTTATCTTTTTATTTATTTATCTTTTTATTTATTTATTTTTATTGTAAAGTGATTGCACATAATTCATATTCAGTACTGGAGACTGTAGCCAAAATAAAATAAATACTCAAAAATACTCAAACTACTTCAAAATACTCACCTCAGAAACAGGCAGTATATTAAATACTAATGAAAATTCTGGATAAAAAATATCATCGAATTTACAGCAAATTAAGTTTTTACAAATGGATGAAGAAAGCTGTTTATTTTCTTACTGGAAAGAGAAGTTCAGAGTTTTTATTTATTTATTTATTGTTTTTTTTTTTTTCATTTAAAGCTCCTGTGAAGAGATTTTATCTGGTTAATGAAACAAACTAAAATCAATCATTATTATTCTCAATTCCCTAAAATTTCAAACCAAATGATCAGAAACAGTCTGGATTATTTCCACAGAGCTCCTCCTAACACCACAGACGTAGGCTAAATTTCTGCTACACTACCTGTCAGAGCTACAGAAACCCTCAGGAACCAACAGGACCGTGTCACCCCAACAAAAACCAGGAGGAACGCTGCTCTGATAAAAACACATTAACACACATTGTTCTAACACGAACTCTGAGCTTTGGACTTTGGCCTGGAGGTAAATTTTGAACAGAAAGATTTCTTCATGGTCAGCACTGGAACAGAAAATGATTTATTTGTGCTGAAGAGAAAGAAAGAAAACCCAGATCATACGAGTGGCCGGTCTCAGAGTGAGTAATGCTGGCACCCAAGGCACGTCACGACCTGGCTGTGAGCTGGCTGAGTGTTAATAATGTAACAGAGTGAGAGCTGTTGGTTTGTGTGACTCTGACTTCATGACACACACAGAAAATCCTACATCTCTTTCTTTAGGAAAGTTAGTGAGGGTCAGAGACTCATGATGAAACTGGTGTTTGTTTTATTTGGTGACATGTGACGTCAGAGCGCGAGACGTTTACATCAGAGATGTATTCCTCTTCTGGTGTCTTCACCTGACGCTCTCCACTCCTTCTTGTAAGACAAACAGGAGCAGAGATCACTGAGCGGCCTCCACACGTGAACTCTGAGGCGTAGTTTTATGGAAAGGTCTGAAAGGTTTAAATAAAAGTCTCTGGGTCCAAACAGGATCAGCAGAGCGGGCAAAAGCCAGGAGCCTCTGACCCTGGAGACCTGAAAGCTTCAGGGTCAAACTGAACCACTGAGGAACTGTTTCAGTGCTGAAAACTAAAACGGCAAATATTTAAAGAATGGAAAGAGAATTGAAGCCACAGGCAGCGATAAGCAGACCCTCACCTTACGGGCTCTGACGCGGTCTTGTACGTAGACGAGGTCTGGCCCCTACAGCAAGCACACATGGGAAATCCAAACCATAAAGTAGACTGCAGTACAGTTTTTGACCACTAGGAGTGGCCTTGACTTAAATAGGTTTATCATTTTCAGTAACGTCGGTGAGAAATCATCAAAGAATGTGGAGGATTTCAAGTATATTTGTGTTTTATGGAGCAAATATCACTTGTCTCCAGTAGGTGGCGCTATTCATGTCAGCCTAATGCGTCTGTATATAAGTCCAGTGGGAGGGGGCTGTGATGATTTGAGTTAAAGCTCCCATCTCCTGCTCCTTTCCTCAGTTTAATCTGGATCATTGATGTCTTCATGAAATGGTAGTAACATGTTTTGGTCCAAAAAGCCAATAAATCAAGCACAGCAGCATTGTTTCCAGGCTCTCATAGCCCCTCTGTTCAGAACGCTCTGATTTAGTGGGCGTGGCCTTCATATGTAAATGAGCCACCGCTGATACCGCCCCGCTCTTCCACGTCACTGAGAGCGGCGCCACGAGCTCCGAGTGCACAATGTTTAGAAAACAGAGAAGCTGGTTTACCGTAACATTACAGGCTAAAACAACAGGCTAACTGCAGCTAAAGTTAGCATCCTGAAGCTAACACAGAGACAGGGGGGACACTGAGGAAAAGCTCTTCCATCTGCTCCACAGCACACAGCATTTAAAATACTCACATTTCCAGGGTCCCAGGTTTGTTGGAGGATGGTTGGTAATGCGCCTGGATTCAGGACCAGTCTATTGGCTAGCCCTCTGTTGGACTGTCCAAAGTTGGAAAAGCAGTTGGCCGTGAAGTGACTAGCACACACATGCTCAGTTTTACTGAGTGTAGAAAAGCAGCCAGTTGGAGGAGTTGTGTTTTTCTCACATAGAGGGCGCTGTGGAGCACATACTGGCAGAAAAACTCTGAATTTATAAGTTTTCTGTGACTTAACTTTGTTGCTAGGTGGGTTAATGTTTATCTTAAGCTGCAGTTTAGGGTTAAACGTTTCCAGAGAGCTTCACTGCGCTCGGGTCGGTCAGGTTTACAGGATGCTCCTGGACTGACTCTCACTCCTGATGCCGTCTGTTTTTAGAGTCCAGGAGTTAAAACCTGATAGCGAGGTCTTTCTAATCTCAGCTCGTGATGCAAACAGCTCTTCCTCCTGAATATAATCTGCCCAGTTCACTGACAAACGCTCTGTATTTGAACCCGAGCAGGCGATGAGGAGACCATGCAGAGAAATTTGGAGCTTAATGGGAGCCCAGAGCTCATTTTTACCCTGGAGCCACCCACGGGCTCTTTTTCACAACCTGTCAAATCTAATCCCAGTATGTTCTGGCCCAGAGTGACAGTCAGGCTCGAAAAAAAATAATAAAACAAGCCCTCATGAGCTCAGTCATTTGGCTGAACAGGAACCAGATCTGCTGCTGTTGAGATACGGTGCTGTGTGTGATGAAGAGTGTGTTTAAAACACCTTCACACAGCTGGAGACTCAGGCTGACGAGCCACGAAACACGCAGAGAAACACGTCTGAGGAGGAGCACAACAATGAGTGAGGTGATTCAATGTGACAGTGACACTGTAATGACCTACTGAAAGCATCAATCACACACTCTGCCTCTGTGTGTGTGTGTGTGTGTCTCCTAATATCCTCTCTCTGTGTTTCCTCTAAATGTCACAGCCTCTCTCAGACTTTGTGCTCGTTCTGTACCTTTCCTCTGCAGCGTGAGACGGTGTGAGCTCCAGCGAGCAGGGACGGCCATGACCAGCAAAATAAAACACACACATGTGTCTGAGAGCGGGGTCAGAGTCGTCTGATTGGCTCTCTGAGCTTTACCTGACTCTCATTAAAGGACGTGACTCATGTGATGATGGAGAGTTAGACGGTTTTTATTTACACACACGTGTGTGACTGTGAACGTAGCAGAGGTTTTGGCAGCAGACAGACAGCAGCCGACCAAACATTGCAACACCTCCCCCTGCTGGATGTACTGCAGTGGGATGAGCTGATGAATAATGGAGGTGTGCTTTCTCTCCTCCTCCCTCTGTCCTCTCCTCTCTCTGTCTCTGCGAGCTCGTCAGCTGAAGCCGTGTCTCTGCCTCTGCTCTTTTTCTATCTATCTATCTATCTATCTATCTATCTATCTATCTATCTATCTATCTATCTATCTATCTATCTATCTATCTATCTATCTATCTATCTATCTATCTATCTGTTGATGTTGTTGTTTACACGGTAGGCGGGACGCGCTGCCAGATGACACAATGCGAGCCGATAATGGGTGGATGAAGAGGGAAAAGCTTCGCCTGCGGGCTGAACAAATGTCAACATAAACAAATTACATCAGCATTAGCGGCGTGCTGCTGCTGTGTGAGGCTGTGGAGGTGCTGCACACACTCAATAAAACAAATGTTTCTTCACGGACTGCTCCTTTAGGGTTGTTAGATACGTCCCAAGTTGTGTTATTAAAGCAAACAAACAAACAGCACTTTGGGTGAAGTCAGATCCTTAAACAGATCTTTAATGTTGGAGAAGAAAAGGAAGTTTTTCAGCAAATGCAAATTTCATCAAACATTGATTTTTTCTGACAGAAATACATGTTTTGCATCCATAGTGCTCTGACGTTATGCTACAATGTCAGCCCTGAGACAAAAACAAAAAGAAAACACGTTTTGACTTTCTGGCAGAAGCTGCTTGGTGCCATCAGCGTGCCACGTTAGCACCACAAACAGACATTTCTGTCAGCTGTTGTCTTTAAAAGTGTCTGAGGGAATTATACGCCATTTCCATGATTGCGTGTCAGGGAGACAGAGTGTTTTCATCGCAGCTGAGACGAGTGTTGAAAAATCAGGAACAACTGTGACAAAGCAAAAACAGGAAGTCAGAATCCTATCTGTAAAAGCACAGGTGTAAAAAGCGTTTTGAAAACATCACTTTCCTTTCACATGAACCTGGAAATAACCACCGCGTTTAAAGTCTACAGCTGTCTCCATAAACTGTGCTCTCACTAACTGCAGCCCTGGTTTATTATCATCATACACTCATCGTCCAAAGTGACTGAGACACTTAGCAATAAGCTATTTAGAGGAACGTGCATCCATCCCCACGGGTCACGCAGAATGAACCTCCTGCTCTGTAATTAACTGGAAATTGGCCTGTGACAATGTCATTGTCCAGTCCCTCAGCTCCTCCATGTGAGGCTGTTTTAATGGAACAAATCTATTCATTTTGACACGGCTCAGCCCGACCTCAGGCTGCAGAGACACCTTCATTAGAGGCTGAGCCAAACCTGTTCACACCACCACACTCACACTAACGTCTCCTTTATGTCTGTTTAAAGCTCTTATAATGCACTTTCTGTTTGCGTTGACTTTGGCTCCCCCTGTGGACAGAGTCAGACTCTGCATGTCTTTGGTGATCTTGCTGAATCTTGATCATAAACTCATCACTCTCTTTGATTATTCGCTTCAGAAAAGATAAACAGCAGAGTGTGGAAAAAGTCCTTCTTGTTGCTGATGATCTGTTTCTTTTTATGAGCTATAAACAGTCCTCACTGTTAGCTTCAGCCTGTTTTTAAATAGATGATGTGCTAAACATGTTATTTGTGGAACATTTGTGACTGTTTCCATGACGACCACTAACTGGTATCTGGTGTTTGTACATCTTGGTCCTTCTTTAAAGGCAGTCGAGTGTTTTCAGCACTGAAGTCTGAGGCAAATTGCTGCTGTATCATATTGTATCCTATTGTATAATATCTAACTGACCTGCGGCTAAGCCCCGCCCTCAAAAGCAATGAGCCAATCACAGTGTGTATATCCATTTCCATACACTCAGACACTCTCAGTCAGTTTTTCTGGGATTTTCAGTCTAAAATGGTCAAACGGTGTTGATGGGGAGCATTTTTCTATATATTAGGTTTCCTGAGAGTCTGGGTGACATGGTGCGTTTTTAACCCTTTCCTCAGACACATCTGAACAGAGAAAAGTTTGATCTTTGTTTGAAGTTTTGCAGCAGACCAACATCATCTCTGAGTGAATAAATGAAGGATGTCTCCATCTGCTCTGAGATCAGCTGACTGAGTATCTGAAATATAAACTTATCTTTAACAGTCGAACCACCACTGCAGTCTGACAGACTCTTTGGGGTTTCCTCTAACATTAGCTAAAGTTAGCGTTAGCCTAGCGTTAGCTCCTCCTTTGTTTGTTGGGAGTTCATTGGCTTGTTTTGTTCTAGTTTTAATTCTTTGCTCATCGATCATCATTGTAAGCTGTTGTCCAAAGGGCTCTAGTTAAGCTAACGTTAGCTTCTGGAGCTTAGCTTCATTAGCTTGTTTGTAATAGCCGAGCTAACAAAGGTTGTCAAACGTGCTGAATGATTCAGTGATCCTCTGTTTTGTTGTCTGAGACGCTAACGCTAACCAGATGCTGATGCTAACCAGATGCTAATGCTATCCAGATGCTGGTGCTAACCAAATGCTAATGCTAACCAGACGCTGGTGCTGACCAGACGCTGATGCTAACCACACACTAATTCTAACCAGATTCTGATGCTAACAAGATGGTGATGCTAACCAGATGCTGAGGCTAACCAGATACTGATGCTAACCAGATGCTAATGATAACCAGATGCTAATGCTAACCAGATGCTGATGCTAAACAGATACTGACGCTAACCAGACGCTGACACTAACCAGATACTGATGCTAACCAGATACTGGTGCTAATCAAATGCTGATGCTAACCAGAAGCTGGTGCTAACCAGACACTGATGCTAACTAGACACTGATTCTAACTAGATTCTGATGCTAACACGATGGTGATGCTAACCAGATGCTGATGCTAACCAGATACTGATGCCTACCAGATGCTAATGCTAACCAGATGCTAATCCCACCAGATGCTGTTTATCAGGTTTGCTCTGGGAGCTGTGAATTTAGTCTGAAGCTTTTTTTTTTTTCTCCCTCCATCGAGGACTTTGGAGACTTTAGGGACTGAAAGATGATCTGTGATCTTTCTGTCATCTGTCTCTGAGTGTTCACTGTTTGTCCTGGTGAGTGGAGGGGGCGGGGCTTAGCCACAGGTCAGTTGTGTGATATTGAGTCAGACGTGTTATGGTGTCAAATCATGTGGTATTACGCTTCGTTTCTAAAACAGTGCTAAACAAATTTATAACCCATGAATTTTCATGTGTTGTTTCAAAAATATTACAAAATAGTAAAACAAAATTGTATTTTCTTCTTGCCAAACTCTATTTATTTGAGATGTTTTTGTGAGGAGAAATAACAAGTGTCTTAGTGTTTGTTGATGTGGATTATTTTTTGACTTCTCAGAGGATTTCACTGAGCCGGCTCAGATTTATGAGTAAAAACCTGAATTCAGTTAAAAATGTTTTAGTGTGGGCGACTCGCTGAGATGGGGTTTGATTTAAAGCTCTTCCTGATGTGTCTTCATATCGTCCATATCTGTGTTCAGTCTTTGCTCTGTAACATCTTTGTTAACGAGACGTAAAAAATGACAGCACACAGCAGACGTCACTCTGACTGCTCCTCGCTGAAAGATGGCTCCATATGTTCTGATTCGCTCCCGGTCCGATCAGGATCCATTTGCCTTCCTTACCATTTGCATTAAACCTGCTTACTGCTGATGGATGCGTTGGTATCCCAGCATCCCCCGGGGGAGCTGGTGTGAGCTGTGTGTCGATGCAGTGAACGCAGTCTTTCAGGGTCTGATTTATGGTTCAACACGCTGTAATATGTGCTGCCTACCATACACCACGCTGCAGACGCAGAGCATGCATCCACAGATAGACGGCCTGTGTGTGTGTGTGTGTGTGTGTGTGTGTGTGTGTGTGTGTGTGTGTGTGTGTGTGTGTGTGTGTGTGTGTGTGTGTGTGTGTGTGTGTGTGAAGATAGGACAAACAGAAATGGAAGCAGAGAAGCATCAAATCTGTTTTTCTGGAGATTTCTAAATAATTGAATTCCAAAACTCTGATGTATCTTTAACTCTCCATCCAATTAAGGCTCCACGCTGCGCCTCCTCTGTAACACACCGTGTTATCCTCTAACTTCTTTATTGATTCATGCTCTGGAGACAGGAAAAGCCCCGGCCTCCAGAGGAAATCATATTTTCTACCTGTACAAGCCAATACATTTATTGCAGCTGCAGCAGGCGCTGTGTCACGCTGTCTGTTCTCAGTTTTGCAGAACAATCCCAGGAGGAGGAGAGGGCCAAACTCTGTGTGAAAATCCATGCTGCAATTATATGGAGGGAGAAAATGTGATAGTAAGTCCCCTCCCAGAAAACTTTGTGCTTTTGTGATTGAATTCAATGCAGCTTCTGCCCTTTGAGCGTCCATTTTCCTCCCAGAATAGATGTTTCAATAGGGCATGTCACAGTAACCAGATATGATTGGATTCAATGTGTAGCTGAGCAGAAGTGAGATTCATGGCCTTTTGAAGTGCAGAGCTTGTTAGTGATATGCATGGGAGCTATTGGTTTTGACAAAGGACATCCGGGAGGCGTTTGGGAGGGAGGAGGGGAATTTGGGGAGACGGGAGAAAAGAAGAAGAAATTCAGAGAGGAGAGGAATATTACAGGAGGAGATTGAATGAGCGCTCCGTGGGATCAGGCCGAACACACAGGACAGAGAGGGTAACCAGGTGATTCCTGCAGGACCACGGTTAACGTGGGTTTACTCTGTGATCAGGAGGGAAGAGGAGAGGAACACGGCTGAAGGCTGGACACACACAATCCCACGCACAAACGACACACGCAGGAAACTCTCCAGATACAGACTCACTGCGTGTAACGACAAACAGACATACATCTATTACCTACAGCTCTTTACACCCTTCCACTGTCGAATGTGTGTTTTCCCGGTGCTCGGCCGTCCCTTCGGCAGCGTCAGGTGCATCATCAGGTCAGCGCTGAATCCGCCTACTGGAGCATGCACTAACACAAGGCAGCTGAAGCTCACTCAGTCTGATAAAACCCCACGGAGAAATGTAATTTCCAAATCACAAAGTGCTCCAAACAGCCGAGCCCTGAACCAGGCAAACACTTCGTCCACTCCGGGTCCAAGAGTGTTGTTCTCTGACCTTCAAGAATTATCCAGTGTTTACTGACTGTGGAGCCAACCAGCTTACTGCAGCAAAACTGAAGCCAGAGCCATTGTTAGGAATAAAGAGAGCTCAAAAAGCGCAAACGGGTTGAATTTGTTCCACATAAATCCAGTTGTATTAGTACAAAGAGGGGATTGTGTGCTGCAGATATGGTCAGTGAATGCACAAACACCACCTTAACGCTGCACGGAGAGGGAAACCCAGAGATCATTTTAATGAGTTCACTTCTTCACCTTGTGCACGTTAAACGCTTTGCGTGCTGTATAATAATACTGTAATTATCAGCTCCCATTATTCCATAAAGCCAAACTTAATTAGCTTTTTTCAGTAGCTTGAAATAACAATCGTGATGCACCGAGACGCTTTTCAACCGGTGGACTCACAGCGCTGTTTTGTTCCCTCTCAAAGCCCTGACGCACCGTCCAGCAGAGCAGGATGAGTTTGGTGACGTAAGCGAACAAACGGCCTCTCTGTTGTCTGGTTAATGTGACCACGGCTCACAGCGAGCTGGGAGACCACTCCTGGTTCAGGACGCTCGGCCGCTAAGTGGAAAGCTCACAGATGTAATCCAATGATGGTAAAACATCAACTTTTAATTATGTTACATAAGCGCTGTTATATAAGGCAACCTCACAGACAAATTGATGTGTTTTACTCAAAATAGGAAAATAATTTTGTAGATGACAGAGCTGCTTTTGTCTTATTGGAGTTACATGTTCAGAGGTGGCTGTGCAGGGACAGAGGGAGCCTGTTTCTGTGGAAATGAAAGGTGGAGGTTTGCTCCTGAAACACAGAGGATGAGGAGGATGAAGAGGACGAGGAGGATGAGGAGGATGAGGAGGACGAGGAGGATGAGGAGGATGAGGAGGATGAGGAGGATGGGAGGATGAGGAGGATGAGGAGGATGAGGAGGATGAGGAGGATGAGGAGGATGGGAGGATGAGGAGGATGAGGAGGATGAGGAGGGTGAGGAGGATGAGGAGGATGAGGAGGATGAGGAGGATGAGGAGGATGGGAGGATGAGGAGGATGAGGAGGATGAGGAGGATGGGAGGATGAGGAGGATGGGAGGATGAGGAGGATGGGAGGATGAGGAGGATGGGAGGATGAGGAGGATGGGAGGATGAGGAGGATGGGAGGATGAGGAGGATGAGGAGGATGAGGATGAGGAGGACGAGGAGGATGAGGAGGATGGGAGGATGAGGAGGATGAGGAGGATGAGGAGGATGGGAGGATGAGGAGGATGAGGAGGATGAGGAGGATGAGGAGGATGGGAGGATGAGGAGGACGAGGAGGATGAGGAGGATGAGGAGGATGAGGAGGATGAGGAGGGTGAGGAGGACGAGGAGGAACAGAGTGAACAGAGGAAGTAGGGATGGATCTGAAGCTGAAATGGTCAGATACTGGCTCAGATTATCCATCAACAACAGGTGGGACATGTTTCACCTGATGTAATATACCCAGAGAAAAATACCTCACATCAAAATGTTATGAAAACTTCGTCACACAGTGAAGTACTCTTTGTTTACTTTTCCATCCACAACGGCTAGTAAATGGAAAAAAAGGGACTAGTTATCTCAGGACACTTTCCAAAATCATGAACAAGGTTGGACCTGTTATTGTGAGTCAGATTTATACAAAAAGTAAAACAGTTGGAGGCTGACAGGTTCACAACAAAGAGCTGTCTGGTGAGGGCTATAACAATATGACTACTACAGCTACCACTACTACTACTCCAACTACAGGAACTTCTACTACTAAAACTACAACAGATACTTAAACTACTAGAGACACTACTATTATTACTACTACAACCACTGCAGATACTCCTTTGACTACTACAGATACTAGTTGTACTACAAATATAACTACATCTTCTACTATAACTACACTAATAAAGATACAACTTCTACTACAACTGCTGCAGATACTACTTCTTCTACTTCTACAACTACAACAACCACAGATACTACTACAATTACTACATTTACTACCACTTCTTACTTACAGATACAGATACTGTAACAGATACTACTACTACTACAACTACTACAGTTACAACTGCAACCACAAGTACTAAATATAATACTAGTACTACAACTTCTGCAGATACAACTTCTACTCCTACTACGACTACGACAGACACCACTATAACAATGACTACTACTACTACTATAGATACTTCTACTACTAATCCAACTACTTAACTTCCTACTACTACACCTACAACTACCACAGATACTACTACTTTTATGACTCCTTAAACTACTTCTACAACAACTTCTACTTTGTATATACTACTACTTTTACTACAGGTACTAAAATTACTACTACTACTATGACTTCTACATATTCTACTTCTAACACAGTTTCAACTTCTACCACAAATACTACTACAGATACTGCTACGGCTACCATAACTCCTAAATCAATACTTCTTTAACTACTAAAACAAACTGCTACTGCAACCATGACAACTTCAACTACGACTAGTACTCCTCTCCTACCACGGCTAAGAGTAGTACTACAACTACAACTGCAACTTCAACTTCTACTGCTACTTCTGCTACCACTTAAATAATTACTACAATAACTGAACTCCTCAACTTCTACAAATACTTCTTCTACAACTTTAACTACTTAAACTTCTGCTTTTACAACTACTATTGTTTCTACTACTACCACTTCAACTATTACCACCACTACAAAAACTACTGCAACACTTCTTCTATTACACCTGCGACAACTACAACTTCTACTTCTATTACCACAACACCTACTACAGCAACCCCTTTTTTTTCCCATAAATACTACAACTACTACTACTACTTTTGAAACTACTGCTATCACTGATACCATAACTCTAACAACTACTACATCCGTCCCGTCTCTAAGCTCTGATCTCTGAGGATTTTAACGTTTGATTTTTCCTGGTTCCTTTCTCCTCTCTTTCCTCCTTCATCACCTCATTCCCTTGTCTCCTCTTCCCTTCTTCTCTCTGTAGCTTCCTTTGTTTTCCCACAGGACATCCATCTTCTTCTCCATCTCCCCGTCCTACTCCGTCCTCTGACCTCTCTGACTCTGGGCTCCTCTCTTCTTCTCGTAGAGCATCTCTCCTGAATCCCTCATTGTTTACTTGCCCCGTGCTTCCTTCCCTCCTTCCTCCTTGTTTCGATCCAGGTCTTTTATCCTCTTCTTCTTTCATTTCACCTTTGGCTACGCACGTTCGCTGTCTGCAGTACTTCATTTCAATCTTGGCACGAGTTCACTTTTGGTGGAGAGCTGAGCAACAAACAGCGAGTGCAGTCAGGGCTGATGGGACGGGTGAATAACGGCGGAGTCGCTCCCCAGTCAGGCTGACCCTGGAGTCAGCTTCAAACCAGGAGGAAGACGAGGAGACGGAGAACAGACAGAGGAGCAGGCTGTGGATGTAAAGCTGTCAGGGATAAAAATAAACCTGTAAATATAAATGATGGAAATGTAGAGGAGAGAATAAGAGGCTGTAATGAGCGCTGTGGGAGGTTAGCCCATACGCTGATGATATCATAACGGCCTGGAGAAAATGTCCCGTTGGTATTCCTCCCATCACCCAGAGCTCCTCTGGACTGACGAGTCCTGCCTCTGGCTTCCTCCACCGTCATTAGCTGATGCCCAGTGTTGTCCAGCATTCAGACAACACTTAATGACGAGCTCGTTTGGATAACCTGTCACTATAGAGGCTCTGCAAATGACTAACATTATCCTCATGGCAAAGAACAGCTTGTAGAG